>NC_142385.1:3260000-3427500 GCF_059441005.1 Hippichthys cyanospilos
AGTATATGGGAATTACATCCATGTTCTTGTTTTCTTTTCAGATTATTTTGTTTGAAATTTGAAAGCCTGCAAAAGTGACAGGACATCTGACCTTACAGGAACATGCCCAGCTCGCAGTACATTATAACGTTTGAAGATCTGTTGTTCAAGTGCAAAGATCGTGGAGGACCATTTCAGGAAAAGATGCTGAAGCAAAGACAATCATCATGTCACGCAAACTTAGTTGCTACAGGATCTGTGGCTGGGCATGTTTTTGTAGGTTCAGTCATGCAAACCAATTTTGTAGGCTTTCAAATTTTGCAAGAACTAATCAATTTGAAAGGAAAACAAGAACATAATGATTTATTTGATTTACATCAATGAACATACACACAAAAAAGAAAAATATTACAACATATGATTGAATAAGTATTTTAAAACATGGTGTGATTTTCTAATCACCCTGCATCATGAGACGTGACACAGTAACTTGAACAGTAGTTGCTAAAAGCTATTGTTTTTTTTTTTAACTCCTGGTTTCAAATTTAGCTATCTGTACATATGATGGGGTACATTTAGATGATTTCATAGTCATAATGACCCACCTAGGGACACCATAACTCTTTTGTGGCTTGTGAAAAAGATGAGTTTAACACTCCTGCCTTACTACAACACAGTATTAGAAATGATTATCAAATATTATTCTGTATTATTGTAGAGCCATCCTGGGTTTTGTAAACAAGCAGCAAGCACAGGATATGCTCATGTCCAAACCCAACGGAACATTCCTCCTGCGATTCAGTGACTCTGAAATTGGTGGAATCACCATTGCCTGGGTTGCAGAGAACCCCAACAAAGCAGGTATCAAATGTAATGCACATTATAAAGTCATGTATTGGGGTTCTACATGAAAAGTGGCTGGGTGGCCTGGGGCCACTACAGGATGTCTGTGTCCAATCATCCGAAGTCGCTGCCTCCACTGGGCCTATAATGTACATGTTTCGTGAATAAATACAATGGAAACCAACACATTCTTGATTTAATATTCAATACAGGGTGTTCCAGAAGTCTTGGGCACATTTCAAGTCCTATATCCATTGAAATATGAACACTATTAAGATGAAACTGGTATCATTTAAAAGCTCAAATTCATTAGGTTTTTTTGTCATTTTAATTTTTTCATATTTTTTCAGATCCAGTAATGGTGTACACACACCCAAAAAAAGGCATTTTGAATGCTTCAATTTGAAAAAAAAAAAAAAAAAAAAGTGTCACTTGTTCAACGTGAGTTTCACACAAGATGCACCAGAAAAGAAGTCCATATTGGTTGAAGCCTCCACAAATCAATTACAAGAGCCAGTAGGGAATTTATGTTTCCTAATACAACTGTTCGATGTTTCTTGAAAAGACAACTGTACATGACACCTTACAAAATACTGGAAATGCACTGGATATGCGAAATGCATGTTGAACAGGTGTTGTCTAATTCGCTTACTGCCATGCTGTGCACCTATTTTTGCGCATCAGTTTAAAAAAAAAATGCACAGAATTGATATTTTCTTCGAGATATAAATAAGCCAGTACCAAGACAAATGCTGTGTGCAGGGTTCCTGCATAACATGGAACAACATTTGATCCATTTCCAGGGATTAACCCTTTAGCACCAAGTAGCAATATTGCACTAAGCAACCTTTACAATATCCCTCTATCACTAAACCATTTTCAAACTACAACATTTTGAAATAGTGAAACAAAAAATGATTACCGTATTTTCTGCACTATAAGGCGCACCTAAAAGCCTTAATTTTTAGAAAAATCTGATGGTGCGCCTTATATATGTTTCAATATTGAGATTGGGATTGGTAGATGGGGAATGAACTGATAAAGTAAGCTTTACCCCTTTCTCTTGTGTGTTTACAGTTGAACAAGGTTGGTCATATTGAGTTGAGTTATTATGCTATTGACAGTTTAGAGTTAATATTATTAGTTTGAGTATTACTATATTGTGATTGAAAAAGTTTTAAATTATGTCATTAATTGAGGGTGCGCCTTTTAATGCGGTGCGCCTTATATATGGAAAAAGTTTTCAAATATGTCATTAATTGAGGGTGCGCCTTATAATCCGGTGCGCCTTATAGTCCGGAAAATGCGGTATTTTATTGAAAAAAATGTGTTGGAGAGCAAACATCTGGGAAAACATCCCGCCTTTACCTGACAGGCAGTCGTGTGTGTGTGTGTGTGTGTGTGTGTGTGGGTGTGTTTGCGTGAACGCCTGCATGAACAATACTTGCTACTTGAGGCATTGTTTTCACTTATTTTATTTAGTCTGGTAACCTTTTATTTACTCTGGAGTTATTTATTTGTTTATATTTTATATTACTTAACTTTACCGTTGTCTTAAAGTTTGTAACTCGCCTGCATTTGTTGACACCAGTTAAGCTTTTGTATTTTTTATTAAAATTCCCAAAAAGGCTTTCAATAAAACTTTACAAAAATGTTAAATTTGTGCCCCTGACCAAGTGTTACTTTTCAGCTAATTTGAATTACAAGCTGGCCGCCATACTAAGGTAACTCATAAGGCTCACAGGCCTCTTATTTTGATTAAAGGTTAGGACCAGGTGATGTCCGAGAGTATCATATTTTTTATGCAGCTAGGCACAAAGCTTAGTTTTCAAGATGCTGCACCTATGCAGTTGCACAATATTTTATTGTGTGTTGCATTGAAGTCATTCAGTGTCAGACATCATTCAATGTCAAGAGGTTTTCTCTTTTTGGTCTGAACAGAGATGGGTCCGGGTTTTTTGTATGTTTGTTTTTTAACACATTGAGTTTATAATTATTGTGTTTTTGGTGACTTTTTTTTTACTGTAAGACAAAACATGAACTTTAAACAGTTGAGGTGGTAAAGATTAAGATAAATTAAACTATATGTTTTATTTATGATACATTGATACAGTTACTCAGATGTATCATATTTCTCAGAGAGAGGAAAATAAATGCAGAGGAATCTGGAAATTAGGGTATAGACAAGTATGGAATTCTAACCTGTGTGTAAAATATTCATTAACTTAGTGCGTTATAACATGGATATACAGGGCCTGTGCCAACTCAAAAAGGCATCATGTTTACCTTGTGGAGCAACCAATTAATATTTAAATGTAAATTTCATTTTGGTTGTTGCTGTTTACAATTTTATACAATTTTCCAAGGGTACATGTTACTGTTTTTATACTTAAAACTTGACTGGTTTAGCAACTATTATAATACATTTGGTCACATTAATTGTGATATGAATTTATTATACCATTTGGAAAAGTGTGAAAACACTTTTACATCTACCATTTAGAAATGTTTTATGTAATGTTATTTTTGAACAAGTGGTGAATATAATTAAATGTTGTTGGTATCACAGGTGATAGATTGGTATGGAATCTGTTGCCGTATACCTCCAAAGATTTCTCCATTCGTTCCTTGGCTGACCGCATCAGTGATCTGAACCATCTCCTGTTTCTTTATCCTGACCGACCCAAAGATGAGGTCTTTGCAAAGTACTACACACCGCCACTCTGTACGTATCAGCGATCAAGCTTGTGTACTGTTCTTATTTCAAGTTGATTGGCTTTTCCACAAAAAAAAAAAACGTGTGTCTGCTTTAAGAAATCAAAAGTTTAGGATGGATTGAAAATTAAGAGTGGACGTTAATTGAGTTTGTCCATCTTGCAGCAAAAGCAGTGGATGGCTACGTAAAACCACAGATCAAACAAGTTGTGCCAGAGTAAGTTATCAGTTAAATACCTAATGAAATACAAGATTATAGAAACCTGCTTTTTATTATATATATGTTAAGGTCTACATTGAATTTTGACAGATTTACCACCCCAAATCCTGAACCCAGCGGAACAACTCCCACATTCCTGGACCAGACATCTCCCTCTGTGGTTAATCCCAATAGTTTTGCTGCCTACCACTCAATGTAAGCATTTACTTATTTATTCTGGTCAATTCCACAGTGAATAGGATTATTTTGTCAGTGTGACGGCGGCAGAGAGATTTGGACCGAAATTCAGGAACTAAAAAGGAGTTACCACATTTCTCAGCTTACAAGTCGAGGGTTTTTTTTTTTTTTCCTAATTTTCAACCCCCACATTAGGGTGGTTGACAAATTATCGCATAACTCAAAACAGATCATTTGTCCCCACATACCTGTGTTTGAATAACATTAATTTGAATGCAAAATACGAGACATTTACAAAGCTCAAAATTATTTTATATACTGTACTTCTATTTGGATATAGAATGTATCTGTTTTAGAGTGTTTGCACAGAACATCGAAAAATAGACTTTCGTCAAGCGCGACCTAATTGCCTCTACATTGTCAACAACGAGGTAGTGTGGATCATTTTTTTGGCTGACTTTGACGCATTATGAAAAGGAAACGACTCCTTGACTTGTCTCCTTCAGCCCTTGGACGTGTGCTTGAACAAGCCGGCATGGATGTCGGCAGGTGGGGGGAGAAACAGCAAAGGCAGTCATCACTCATTGGATAAATAAAACTTGAGATAATATCTCAAGTAAGATGGTCAGCAAATCATCTGTGAAGACCTCCATTTCAAACAAAATTGACGGGTCCCAAGATGACCACCTGTGGAAGACTAACAAGGATGTCTGAACATGACGCAGGGCTGTTAGATAAATGAATACATTGCCTCGCAGTCTTCTGAGATGCAGGAAAATGTGTCTGTTTTTTTTTCTAATTTAAAAGAAAAGTTTTTCTTGCAAAATAATTGTGACGGAAATGGAAATCTATCATCTCAATGCCACTATTACAAAACTTGAATTACCATTGTAATGTAAACTAAGTATTAGTATAACATTTTATTGTTCATTGACCACCTGTCTTTGGTTTCAACAAAGGCTCTTTCATCTAACATACGTACATGGGAACCCTCTGTGTAGCTAGATATCCTTGACAGCTAAGAGTCCAACACTGACATATTTTACTTCATGTTTTTTGCCTCTACTTGCCGTCTCTTAATTACTTCTACTCTGGGGTGGGTTTACCATCTTGTAGGCATTCACTCCTGTGTGAATGAATACAAATCTTCACTTTTTACTTATCCCTGCGCACTCCTTTGCAGACCACTTAGCTGTTCTGTAAACGTGTGTATTTGAAGCTTCAAATAAAAGAAACCCAAAAAGACCTTTTTTTTTTTCCAGACTTTTAGTAATCACACCAAAAATCCTAAAAATTCCACTAGTCCAGACTAGTAATCTTGCCTTTTCAGTACATTTTCGGTAGTGAAGGAGGCTGATTAAGTGATATTTAAAACCAATACTCGTTTCAATATTCTTTCGTCGCAGAGGCTTCTTTTTTTTTTATTTTTTATTTTTTGCCTTATTCATATTAAACATACGTCAGTCACGCGCAACCCTAAGCTACAGTAGAGATGCACTTCTTAAAATCGGTAAAGTTGTTTTTTTATTGCCTACCGTATCATTTGCTCTATTGTGGAATGCAAGTCTGCTGCTTTCATGAAGCTAAGGCTGAGTTTGAAAGCTGAAATGTGCTCTTTCGCTACATAAAATCAGTTCTTTTGATGAAGATCCTAAATGTAGAATCTGCTGCTGTCTTCTCAGGGGTGATGCCATGTTGGATGCAGAGGGAGACTTTGACTTGGAGGACACCATGGACGTAGCTCGACATGTGGAAGAGCTACTGCGGAGGCCCATGGCTAACCACTGGAGCAGCCAGCAGTCTTGAGCAGGACACGGTCTCATTCTGGCTGGACCACAGACGCAGTCTTGAGCAGGACACGGTCTCATTCTGGCTGGACCACAGACGCAGCTTCACAGACTGGACTTTTGGAAGGTAACAGTCAAGTATTCAACAACCATCCACATGCTGGTACTGTTCAATAAGCGCTTAAAGGTCGGGCTTCTCCCTCGCCAACCTGGAGAGCGGCATCGGTGCACCTTTTTATTTTATTTTTTTATTTTTTTTTTTATACACGCCTGAAATGTGTCGCATCCACATGTGCCTCACAGATCGTTTTTGTAGGGTCAAAAGCTCAGGTACAGTGCGACGAAATGGAAAACTATTCACCTTCTAACGGAGGATATTTGTCAGTATTTTTGTCATTCAAATATATATGAGTACACAATGATTTAAATGTACGAGAGGAGGGTCACAAGGCTGAAGCCTATCCCAGACGGGGTATACGTTAGACTGGTTGCCAGGCAACCACAGGTTACATAAGACAATCATTCACACTCACAGGCTCAGAGTTAAGGGCAATTTAGTGTCTTTGATTAACCAAAGAAGCATATTTTTGGAACATACGAGGAAGCCCAAGTGCATGGACAAAACCCACGCAAACCAACTCCTGGAGACCACATTCAAATTGAGGCACACATTCGAACCACTTGTCCACTGCACTGGTCAACAAGTTCATTAAACTGAAAGATTATTTTCAGTTTGTTTCTTTTTTTTAAAAATTGAAATCATGCTCAAGCAGAATTATAAATTACCCCTTTAACCTCGGAAAGGTTCATGTGTATTTGGTCGGTCCGTCACAGCGTAATGGTAATATACCCCCCCCCCCCCCCCAAACACACACGCACACAGTGGGTGGATATGTTCTCAAAACTATACACTCTCTAAAAATGTCAGGTTTTAAAGACTATTTTGCCCTGAGAATTGTTTTACAGTCCACATAAGTTAACTTTTATTTTTCCTCACACATCATTTGGTTGGTTTGAAGAAACAACGTTTTATTTTTTGTATGGGCTGTGGTCTCCATTTTGACCCCAATTTAATATAAAGGTAGTATAGTGAGTTTATTACCAAATAAAGTTTCTTGTCATATGAAGAAGGGCAAACGAGGACTGTCTCTTGAAATGCTGCATTTTTTTTGGGCACCTGTTGCTTCAAAAATCATCATGATGGCCAGATTTTGATCTAATCCAAAACGTTCAAATGTACTAGATACATTTTTATAAATGGAATGAAGAGAAATGCACTTGATGGAAGGTAACATTTGCCAGGAACTACAGCCATTTTATTTAGCACAACTCAATTATCAGGGATTCCTCGTAAAGTGTCAAAACGAACAATTCCCCTTAATCACTTGGTTCTGCAGCAATTTTAGAACAATAAGACATCTTTAAGAACAACCTCTTAAATTACCAAGAAAAGCTCATTTGCCACAATTCAATTCTTGTGGTGTATAAACTCCACTGTGGCGGTATTAAGACACAATTGTAAAACTATCCTTGCCTTATCAAAAATTGCTTTGTGATTAAATGTTGATTATAGTTAGTTGCCTTTGGTGCTGGGACTCGTGCCTTAAGTGTAAATATTTTTATAGGATTCGAACCATAAATGCATGTTTATTAGTAAGCAATCAGACCAAGAAGTGTTGAAATAAAACCTCTCGTCTCAAAGGGTGACTGTCTGGCTGAATACATGATGTACTATGTCTACAATCGATTAGTTAGGAAATATTTCTATTTGTTCAGATGTGTGTAAGGGATAAAACCATTCAGCATCAGTCCTAGAAAGCTCAGCTAACTGAATAGAAACACCCATAACTGCAAGAACACCTGAATTAATTTCAGTCAACCATATGTGTATTTTTTCTTCTGTAATGTATATAGTAAATGTATTGACCCGCAAGCTCACAATTATCCCATGTTCTTGCTTGTAATTTTTCTTGTTTGTAATAAAATAAGTCACATGTCTAATGACATTTGTCATACACTTGCTGCATTACTGTTTTATTGTAAGATCTTTGAGAAAAAAAAACTTTTTTTGCTAATTATTTTTATGTTACTTGTATTTGTTCACATAGTTCTACTTGAATGTACACGGATAAAATTTTCACAGGTGGTGTCATGCAACAGCACACAGCTCAAAGTTTTTTCTTGCCTTTTGTGTAGTTCTAGTTCAAACATCCACCCATTCATTTTTTTTTGCGGTTTCACATCAAGTGGAACTGAATGCACCTTGGCTGCATTTCATATCAATACCTTTCATATTAAAAGAGGGGAGACACCTTCACAAAGCTTAAAATACACCCAAAAAAATAAGCAAAACAATACAAACTGGACTGTACCATTCTTTATTTTAGTACAAAATATGCCAAGTAGGCCATACATGAGACAATTTGTACAGGAAAAAAAGATTTTCACCCTTTCTGTGGCTTCAATCATTCAATTAATCTATTCGTCAAACAATATACCCCTTAAGACTGAACTAAAAATCTGATATTTCCGATGGAATCAGCAGAAAGTCCCTCAGCAACTCTCAGGGGCAGAGACTTCTTTAAATGGCAAATTTACACTTGATTATCCCAATTTGGAGAAATAAGAATATTTTTAAAGATAATATACATGAAAAAAATGAGATGTGATTCTAAACTGCATTGATTTTTAGAGACAGTACCTGTACATTCTTCCATTCAGTGTAATTGCATACAAGAAGTACAACAAAACAAAACACTAAGTTCAAGTTATATTGTTTACATGAGATTTTAAAATGTCCATTTTGATTTATAGAAATACAATAAAGTCAGGGAAACCTTATTTGGCATTCCTCTTGGTGGCTGGGTGGCAGCTTTAACAGTTTTATTCTAATAAGAAAAATGCTACACAACCAGTTTCTAATGACCGGTCCTGAAGGTAAATTGAAAAAAAAAAGTAAAATTTCTATTAAGAAAAAAAAAGCACTGACACATGCTGCTTCACTTTCAGTTACACGAGTCTCATAGTGGGAGAGTAATGTCACTGAGAAGTACCGTTGACTGGAGGTTATTCAATTTTGCACTATATCTTACAGTGTTTTGTATCTTAAAAAAAAAAAAGACATGTTCATTATGGAACTTTGTGTTACATGGCATACTTTTGGGTCCATTCTTTTGCTACTTTGTTGTATCTGAAATGAGAAAAGGGGGGAAAATAATTAAGTTACATATAAATCTGAAATTGTAGATTTTGGTTGCGTGTACTAACTTTTCTTTGTCATTCTTGTACATCTGTGCTATATCTGGAACTAGAGGGTCATCGGGGTTTGGATCACACAGCAAAGAACATATGGACAATAGCACTGAAAGAAGCAGAACACACATCACATGAAGCCTCGGTGCGTCTGCTCTTCCGTTGGTCACAGCTTGTAACCTGTACAACAGACAGCAGGTACCTTTTGACACAGTCAGTGCAGGAGACCACTGTGACCGTAAAATGTCCAAACAAATACTCCCGTTGCTGTTGATGTTTGGGTGGTAAATCTTTGTTGTAAACGCTACCTAGAAGAGAGATACCCAAAGTCATCATGGTGTCGTTGCGATGATGAATAAGAGACTTACCAGGAAATTAAGATTCACAGTAACGGGATGACTCCTAACTACTTGCACGTTCTCAAATATGGTGGGGATTTTCACAACCATTTCTAGTTGCCAAAGTCAGGGACTGCGGTATTAATTTTTTAATTAAGCGTTTACTTGCTGTTTTCCGGTAATATTTACTTCAGCCACTAGAGGGCACATGTCCCTTATTTGTCAATATAAATTACAGCATTGAAGGAAAACAAACCCATCAGAGGGCAGAAGTTTGGGCCCGATGCGGTGCTATCTTATTATTATTTTCTTCCATTTTACCATTTAAAAGGAATGCTCACACTTAAGAAGGAGCTCGAAAACAAAATCAACATCAACTTTGTGGGAGCCAGGGATCATGCAGGTGGGTCTATAGCAGGGCTCATGTTTTGTGCCAGTCCAGTCCTGGCCTTCATTGCTGCTTGTGAACGGCAGTCATGATGTTACAGTTAATCTGATTGTTTTTTCAGGTGGTCACAATATGCACTGACCCCATAAGCAATGTGAATCGGGGCTTAAAAAAGTCAAAGAATACACAGCATTATTCAATGATTCCGTTTTAATGACGACTGAGGCATATAAAGGTAGTTTTCATTCTAGCTTTTCTAATCATTGTGGAACCTTTCTGAAGTTATGGTGAGGCTCTGTTTTAATGTATTTTGAATATTTTCCCGTAGAAAATAATACAGCAATGCCCAAAATATTACTTTTTTTTTTTTTTTTTTTTGGAGCAGTTTGATTTAATTCCGGGAGCAATTTTCTAATTTAGTTGAACCATTTTTTGGCAGGACCTGAAGCAACTGTTTTTGTCAAACAAAAATATGACATTTTTACAGTTATTAATTAAAATGTGGAAAAACGTACGCAACCTACATTGTCAATCATAAAACTGAAAAAGATATTAATTTCAAGGGACAAACGAAAATGTGAACGAGCTAAACGCAAATAGGGCAGTGCTATATAACACAGTTAAGATAATAACTAATATGAGCTAGCATGTTATCCACAGTCACAAATTGTTGGATCAACAAACAAATTTTGAGCAAAAGGTATTATCACATCACATTCTTACCAAGAAAGTATAACTTACAGTTGTGGACCAGATTTCACAGAGACAAAACGACAGTTACATATGTAACAGCGGTTCTATGAGCCCCGGAATGACCGCCAGAGGCAGTGCTAAAAGCAAGACGAGAAGGCATACCATCAAAAACGCGATGTGTATGACACCGGGGACATATATAAGGCAGCGTCACCCGGTAGTCTGTCCCTCGTGCGAACAACGCAGAGACAAGGAAGCCGAGTGACAAGTAACTCTGGTGGTCATCCGGGGCTCATAGAACCGCTGTTACATACGTAACTGTCGTTCTATTTCACCCCTCCAGACCACCAGAGGCGCTGCTAAAAGCACGGAATGACAAATAACAGCGAGGTCGCGAGGAGACCCAGGCACTCACCTCAACCTCACATAGCCACCCCCAAGGAGCCCAGGACCACAGACAGTGGATGGGGGGCAACAACATCCACACAGTGGAACCTGGCAAAAGTGCCAGGCGACGACCAGGAAGCAGCAGCACAAACATCCTCCAAGGTAACCAGTTTCAGTACAGCCCAAGAAGTCGCGACACTCCTAGTAGAATGGCTGTGGACTCCCGAAGGCAAGGGGTGCTCCAAAGTCCCGCAAGCATGTGTGATCACATTAACGATCCAGTGAGACAAACTTTGTTTGGAAAGAGGGGAACCCTTAAAAGGTCCCCCGTGCGAAACGAAAAGCTGAGACGACTTATGAAACGACGCTGTAGCATCCACATAAAAACGCAGTGCCCGCACAGGGGACAAGAGGTTGGCAGAGGTGCCAGCGTCCCCAGGCGGGGGCACAAAACGAGCGATCCGCAAAGGTTTGTTGACAGAGGAAGAGGATCGCACCTTCGGAACGAAAGCGGCGTTAGACCACAGAGTGACCGCGGCTCCATCAGGGTGCCACTTGATGCAGGAAAGGCTGACAGACAAGGCATGCAATTCCCCAACTTGTTTGGCCAAGACAACGGAGAGTAAAAATGCAGCCTTCAGAGAAACCCATTTGAGAGGCACCTCACACAGGGGTTCAAAAGGAGACCGGAGTCAAGCACCACGTGCAGGGACGCGTGGCGCACTGTAAGGCCGGAAACGCCGGGCCCCTTTCATGAACGAAGAAACAAGTGGGTGGCGCCCTAAAAGAGTTGCCATCAGCCGCTGCATGGCAGGCCGCAATGGCAGCGACCTAAACCTTTAACGTGGAAGGTGAGCGACTCTTATCCAGGAGTGACTGAGGTCATCCGCCATGCGACATTGTACGTTAGGACAAGGCCGCGGAAGCCGAGCGAGCTCGTCTGGTCACAAGAGCAAGGAAGTGACATCCTCCTCCACAACAGGCATGTGGTCCAACCCAATGTAAGCAGCTTCCTTCAACGCCGCCGATGTACGCCCATCAGAAGTAAGGCGGGAATGCATTTTCGTCTTGAGCTTGCTCGAAGGCTTATTCCCTGCATTTAGCACCGCCTCTGGCGGGCTGGAGGGGCAAAATAGAACAACGTGTGCGTCACAGACTGACTGCTCTCAAAACCCAGACCCATCCTTCTGACTACAAAATGTAATAACAGTAGCCAGAGGCGGTGCCAAAACACAAAGATCATGCCAAACAAAGCACAAACAAATTGAACTGTAAACTACATCAGTTCCAAAACATTATTTCGGGGGCAGCCTCAGTTTAGCGATTTGTTTACATGAGGCGTGAAGTCCAAAATTTACATTGCAAACAGCGAAGCAAAGACGCGTATTTCGAGCCCAATTGAGATTCACCTGTATGGATCATTTATTAATGGGCCATCATTTTTAAGTACAGTAATATTGTATCATTCTTAATTTTCATGCAGGTGTCCAAATAGGTTATTTCTTTATTTTTTATGGATATGCCCTACCTTAACCTGGATAAGCAATGGGCTTACTGGATGAAAGTATCAGGAAGGTATATAAAGTTAATCTTTTGATGCCTGCAGGACTAAGCTCGAGTGTGGTAAACACACTGAAATGCAGTGGTGGGCGGTGAGTTTCAGACCTGAGTTTTCATTTAAGCACCAACAGGCCCCAGAAGTTGAAAATTGAAATTGGATTGGTTTGTGTTTTGTAAAAAAAAAAAAAATAATAATTAAAAAAGACAAGAAAAATCTGTTGTTATTTCAATTACACGGGACCTGCAAACTTTAATCTGACGGCCTTGGAAATGTTACGCTGGTATAACAAGACAGAAAAAATAAACAATGATTGGACCAAAAAAAAAAACAGTAAAGCCCCTGAGCAGGATTCGCAATAGAATAGATCTACCGCAATAGATATATATACAGTAATCCCTCGCTCTATTGCGGTTCATCTTTCACGGCTTCGCTGCTTCACGGATTTTTTACAGTGTGCATATTTTTTTACAGTGCATTGTGCTCTGAATCCTGATAGGCTCAGGGGCTTTACTGATGTCTAGAAATAAAATATTGACGCAGTACTGTATTAGTTTTTCACTTGTCAATTTATTACAAAAGGCAAGAGGATCCAAAAGCTTGCTTTCGTCTCTCCTGTGTCTCTTCTGTAACCGCTGTGCGCTCAGCTACGCACACGCTCACACATTACCAACATGCTAGTAAGCACATTGATTGGCAGCTTGGTCGCTGGGAGCAGATCACGCGATTCGTAGGCGTGGCAAGAGCAAACGCACACACTATGTAGGCAGACAGACAGCAACGGAGAAATGTGCAGCTTTGGAAATCTGACTTTTACCTAGATTTCTTTTGTAATAAATTGAAATTTCAAGTGTATTGTTATGATATAAGAGGCTTCACTTTAATTCGTTGTCCGGACATATCCGTTAATAGAAATCTTACTCAGAAAAAGAGAGCGCCAACAACTACCCATAACAATGTGCGGAGTCAGGACAAAGAGGCACAGTTGGGACTGCGAAATACGCGAGTGACAATGTTTCCAACCTAGTATTACTATTTACTATTTACTAATTATTACTAATTACTTACTTATTAATGACTAATTACTAATTTGGGGCTTTAAAACTGGTTTTGATTATTGGTTTATTCTATAGTTCAGTATTGCATTGTAAAATAATAAAAAAATAAAGCTGACTACTTCATGGATTTCACTTTGCGCATGTTATTTTTTGAACGCGACACCCACGATAAACGAGGGATTACTGTATATAAACCCCAAAATGATTGTGGGCTGTGCAGCAAAGACACACTCTTAAATGAAGAAAAAAAGACTGCTGGAAATAAAATGTTACAAATTAATACAAATTTTTAAAAGCAGTTAAGTACTTTTGATGCTTTTTGATGTTTGGGCCATCAGAGAAGGCCGGGAAGGCCCTGACCACTGCTAAAATGTATAAGGGGTGTATGAAAACATTTAAGTATCAGAAAAACAAAAAAAGATAAAACATTTTGGAAAATGTATTTTTCAACTTCGTCCCATCATATGTGATGTAATGCATGTTGGCGGTTCAAAATCTGACGTTTTGTGTGACATATAGATCCTTCTTGGAAATTTTGAGCACAAATTCAACTTTAAATCTGGGGGATATTTGAAATTTAGACATTTCTTATATAATTTTTAGAAGAAAGACTGCTTAATGCAAATTTAAAAGCTGTTCTGTGAATAATAGTTAAAGAGTTGAACCATCTTACCTTTGGTGGCTTGAAGGGGTAGTCTGTAGGGAAGTGGATTGTGAGAAAGAAAACTCCTCCTTGGTAAGGACTGTCACCCTGACAAGGTATGTAAGAAATTGCACCATTGGTTCAAGATTTCACAATAAAAGCTTTTTAGTCTGAAAGGTAAACGGATGAGCAACAAGGCAAGGTTACAAGCCAACTTAAAGCGTATGCCTTAACAATGGTAACAATTTTGTCATGTTGATTAATTTTATAAGCGATGTTGAAATGCAATTTAAAAAATATGGTTTGATGTTTGGCTCACTACTAATTGTGTCATGGACTGGTTGAGACACAGGTGAAAACATTGAGAAATGGCATGATACTCACCGGACCCATTATTGTCGCCTGCCAATGAAACACTGGAATCACAAAAAGGGGAGAAAAATATATCGTGAAATTTAAAAGTGGTTATGTTGACCTTACTTTGAAAAAATCCAGAGAATGCATTGAAAGAAAAAAAAAAGGTTTATTATAGAATGAACATCTGAAGTGGGGGTGTGTTATTCTAATCAATATTTAATCATTTAGACACCATAAATGGTCTATTACGTATCATTTTTTGGAGAAAAAATAAATAAAACTGACAGTGTCCTGTTAAGATTTTAAAATATAATTTTACATGGTGTTGATAACTTCAGTTTTTAAAAAGAGCATTTCACCTTTATACATTGTATCATGAAATATGAAAAATGTAAGTGATAAAATTTGTTTGCATTACACTTATATTTTGAATTATGACTTATTTGTGTTTGCCCCTCACTTGTTTAGTAGAATTTGGTTAAGCTGTGGTAGTGAACGCAAAAAAGACGAGGAGTCTAGTTAAAAACTCTGATATGATTAAATTATCATATTTCTTAGTTTCTGTATTTTAGTGTCATCCAAAACTATTTTGACCAAGCATTTAATCAATGATTATTGTAACACAGATTGATTGACTGCTTGTTTTTGTTAAACAATAAATAGGGTAAAGACCATGTTAAAAAATGCAATGCATACAACAAATACAATCTCAGAATCTTTCATGTGTCTACTTCTGTCACAACAATTAACAAGTACCTTTGCCAATGGACTGCTTCGGTGTAAATAGTGGACTGAAATGCGTTTACTCACAATCGTCGCTCACGGGCCCAGCAGAACACTGTGCTGGAGGGTCTCTCTGCAGATCCTGCAGTTCCTGCGACGCAAAAAAAAAAACGAAATATGGCAGTCGTTCCGTTGTTTATCTCCATTGTAGTGTTTTACTTATTAGGTACGTTGCAGGTCCAATGACCGTGCTTACTACTATACAGAACAAAACGCTACACTTATTGTGTAAATTGATTGTTCAGGTGTTTAAGTTGATTGTTCAGAAGTTATTCCTGCAAATGTGTGAATTTGATACCAGCATCGTTAAGTGTTCTTCAACGAGGGTACTTGGCGACACTTAATGCCAATGTCAGGTTTAAAAAAATGATCATAGTTCTCTAATTGTAAATAAGGCATTGTAAAAAGAGGTTATAGTAAAACCAGTTTGTAGCTATTACAAACTAAGCAGTGCATATAAGATTCCAAAATATAGCTAATTGTTGCTGACAGGTGATACCTGAAGCTTGATTTCCAACTTTCTTAGAAAAAGTGGTCCAACAGGAACACTTGGGAGGTATGTGTCAATTGTGCTTAGCTTAGCAAGCTAGCATGAAACTTTGAAGTTGCCATTGTCTGCCTCGTCTACTGTAGGACGTGTCAACAATCATATCAATTTTTAAAACTTAACGGAATGCTGAAGAAATGGTTTATATGCGGGGAAAGCGAAAAGACATAAGCAACAGCAACTTTGTCTAATGACGAGCCTTCGCTGGTTCATTTACCTGCCGCTAGCAAGCTAGTTAGTTACCTTATTTATTCGCTTCAGTGCCATATTTGACCAGTATAGCCGAACTTCAACACACTTTGTGTCACTTTTTTCGTTTCAATTTCGATATAGAATCTGTCACGATCAGTAACTGCAGTTCATTTCCTTGCCCAGCTGCCGGTTTACCGTTTGTGCATTTATGAAAGCTCTTTTGTTTCCGCCTTCTGTGTTTACGGTGGCGAGACCGAAAAGGATCATGGGAAATGTAGTGTGCTTGTATCGCACGGGAAAACGAACACACTGACGTTTATAATTGTGATGCAGTTTCGGCGTTTTAATTGCAATGGTTACTTTGTGTAGTGAAAAAATACTCTATAAACTTTAACTATGATAATGAAAAACTATATATCCTAGAAGTCTTAAGTAGTCACTCATACTAACTAGTGATACCACATAGAAATGGATACCACTAGCACTTTTGATACAGTTTCTCCCCCAAAACAATGACAAATAATTTAAAGAATAGCTCCGTATTCCAAAATACCGTTTTTCTTCAAATTTGCTGAAACTAATTTGTAATTTCTAGTTTGTGATCATAAAACTGATTAGAGGTGGCGGTTAATACTAGTTTTGTTGACATTGCCAGTGGTGCTAATTTGAAACAAGTCCAGGCATCAGCCCGGCACCAATACTTGGCTTGGATACTCGATTCTCCCAATATGTATGACTAGTTATCTGTGGAAACAACACTTTGCTTTATTGTTGCCTGGGTGCCATTTTAAAGGCCCTTCCAGCAATGCAACCCCTAATGCCACAGTGACTTGAATTTAAATGAAACTAATACTTTGACAATTCTAAACACAGATCATGTGGCACGATTAACAGAATCCCTTGTTTAGCGTATAGTACTTGAGAAGTAGTCCTAAACCTAGTGGGAAAGGTTTAAATGATATTTCTCTTAATTTAGGAGGAACTCTTTATATAATGCCAAAAAGATGCATGTGTAAACCTCATTATGTTGTTATGGACAAACGTATACAGTACACTGACAACTGTTTATTCATTATCTGTGTTTGTGAAATTTCATAACAATTAGTGAGGATTGCAGTTTGAACAGATAAGTATACTGTAATTGTCTGCAATTACGGGGGTGGACTTGTGTGGGAAATCGGGTGATATGAGGTACACATTTTCTCGGGATGTTACAGGCATTTTTTTTTTATTTCAACAACAAACGACTCCAATATTCATTTAATTACTAGACAGTATATTTATTGTATTAAACACCGTCTCCAACAAATCACATTTTTCTCTCAAGTCAGATTCAGAAAACTTTATGAGGCAAGGGACAGAGAGACCGTTATATACACAAGGTTGCAGCATAAAATAAGTGACAGCATAAATAAATACACAGGGTGTGGTAGGTACAATCTCATGCCAGAGATAGCAGCAGTTTCTACATACTGTACATTGCACATGATGTGAGAAAAAGAAACATTGTACCTGTAACACGTATTCAGAATATATTGCATAAGCATTTTTTTTTTAAACTGAAGGATGCACACGTATTTCTATTATTTCACTGATAACAAGTTACAAGTGATATGTTCTTGTCAGTGATATGTTCTTGTCTTGGTACTGTATGTGCTTTATCTGTCCACATAGATACACTTTGTGAATATAGAAAATACTGCATAACCTTATTCTCCAGAGTATCTTGTCAATTACGGAATAATATACAACACTGTATTTGAAAGCAAAATTCAGCATTTTCACTAGGAAGTGAAACAAATATAATATATATATATATATATATATATATATATATATATATATATATATATATATATATATATATATATATATATATATATATATATATATATATATATAATCTCCATCCGCCTACGTTTCACCATTCTCCGGTAAACTGTACATTTGTATTTATCAATGGGAATCACTGCTTAATTATCGTTTGTCACTTAGTTTATAAGCGATTCTTGTTACAATAAAGTTTGTTATTTTAAAAAAAATAGACTTTTACACAGCTAACGTAAAGAAGCAAATGCATGTTTTGCGACAGTATAGATGTTCGTAAAACATTGGATAATGTCCGTCTGGACTCCTAACTGTATCCTATGCACTTTTGCGAAAATAGAGATTTAAGGATGACGCGTGCACAGTTTCGTCATACTAATAAAGGGTCGTTTTTAAATTTAAACGTGGCTGTACTTCATGTTTGTTATTTTTTTACAGTTGAATGAACATTTTGGAATCAATATTAGGACTTAGCCCGTTTCACAATGCCCGTCACATTTTACTCGTTTTTATTGAGAAGAACTGTACACACTTTAAACTGTCGTATATTCTCACGGTCTACACGAGTCAAGCAAAACTTGAAAGAGGAACTGGGCCTTCGACAAAATTGGATCCGAAATGTTATCGTATTAATTGGTGAAGACGTTTAATGTCTTACATATTACAACTGTTGCAATAATGTGCAACCGTTTATTCTGACAAGTTGAGTCATGACGTGTTTCAGTGTGAATCACACTACGCCTCTGGTTTTATTTTGAAGTCCCTTAGCGGAAATCGTGCCTGGTTCACCTTTGAACGAAGCTGTCAGGAAGTGGGATGTGGCCAGGTTGTATTTATGCTGCCGATCAAGATATGAAAATCATCGAATCAACGCGCCTCGGGAGCTCCGCTTCACCACAGGTCACAACGGGGATAACAGCGTTGCCCTTCGTCCCTGAAGTTGCTAACGAGAGTCGTAAGCAACGAACAGAGCCGCTGTCTTTTTGCTTTCGTCTGGATTGGACCACTTCCCTAAAGTCTTCACAGCCTCACGCCTAAACATTTTATTGCAACTGCATCTAGGTTACGTAATAAGTATGTGAATACAGCAACTTTTATAAATATATGTATTTTGTTTGAGGACGAAGAAGGCTGGGCCTCGTCGTTATTTACAAATGTCAGCAAGTCACCACCATCAAGTGATGATGGAGTCCTCATTAGCTCTTGGTAGACTGGACCTGACTTCCGCTGTTGGGGTCAACATGACCCCGTGCATCTCTCCCGCTGGCTCCACGATCGAGTTGAGCGGTCACCGGTCACTTGGCACACAAGGACAAGCTCACCTGAATGGCTGCGTGCCGCTGTCTCATCAAGTCGCAGGTCACAAGTATGGAGTGGATAAAGTAGGTGAGTACAGGTGCACCCCATGATGACTTCAATCCAGATGTGTAGGGATGTGTGGCAAATTTCAACGATCAATCGATTTCCAAAAGCAAATTTGAGTGTCAAACCTTACCACCTTACTTATCTTTACTGCCTACTGCCTTACTTATTCATCTTTTATTGGAAAGTAGACAACATAAAATGGTGTCATTTCTAATTAAGTAATTGCAGCCACTAATAAACAAAGTTTAGTCTCAATTTCTAAAGTACAAGAAATGATCTATTCAAAATTCCGACAGAAATTAGTGTCAAAAAACTATATCTGTGTTTTTTCACTAATTAAATCATTTCTGAATTAATACTTAAAACATAAAAATTATGAAGAATTGATGGAATGATATCATAAACAAAAATGTTAATTAAAAAAAAGAATATATTATTTCATACTGTATGTGATTTATTTATTTTTTTCTCAAGGTTGGCATCTTATGCCCATGTACTGTAACAGCTATCATGTGGATGGTGATTTGTGATTTGGATTAACTTTGAGTTCACAGCTGTCCATTATCAAGAGTTATTCTTAACGTGTTAGCGACAAGTCAAATTTGTAAAAAATGTGTCTAGGTCAACCAGTTAATTTAAAAATGGGCAGAAGCATTGGCAATTTTATAAAATTTGGAATTGGAATTTTTTTTTTTAGTAAATATAAGTTTACTTTGAAAACAAAGGCTCTTTGAGAGAAAATAATTGACAGAATTTAGCGTATTTTTTTTTCATCAAGTAGTTGCATGATTTTTAAATAGATTATACATCTGCATAAAATTCATGTGGATCCAGATGATTGTATTTTGTCCAATCACTTGACAAAATAAAATTGAGAAAATGCACATTTCCAATGACATTTTTTTTTTCCAGTGTACCTAAATGTTTTTGAAGTTGTTCCCCCCCTTCTTCACCTTAGAAGTTTTGGGCGGCAAGGCTCTTGCTGGCCAAAACTGTATGACCCACACATACAATTTAATTTACAAAAGTTATTTCATGAAACTTTATATAAATTTCTTCCATTCTGGTGGCTGGACTGCTTCTAAATGTTATAATTTATATATTTATTTATTTTTCCCCATCCAATTTTATTTTTTTATATCATCATTGTGTTTTCTTGTCTATATAATCTCCCCAAGGCCTTCAGAGTTCATAGAGCTGACCCACTTAATTTTTAAACTATAGTAGCAATGGGACCAGGTCTTTCTTTAATAAACCACACCTCATTCTCTGATTGGCAAGACCAGCGTTTCCCAAGCTGGGGTACACAGCGTACCCTTCCTTTCTGTTGAAACAAAGCAGCATTGATGTAAGCAGCACAATGTTATCTTCTCTGTGATTGGTCTTGGATAATGATTAACGCATAGCTCACATACGCTGAAGTAATAGACTCAGGCAACGTTACACTTTGCTGTGTTGAACAAATAGTGGAATCCTGCTCATCCTGTATTATAGCTGACTGAACATGATTGTGCTCCTCCCATTGCTTGTTTGCCTAGGCCTCCACATGCATTGACCTCCATAGGTATTGTTCAAATTTGCTCAAATGGGAACTAATGTAGGGGCATTCTACAATGAGAGATTTTCCTTTGCCTCTGTGATAGCTTTCACAGACACTAAGATTAAAATATACAATAAAAATGTTACTTTGTTTGTATGCAGAGTAGAAATGAAACTTTGGAGTGAATACTGTATATCTTCCTGCCAGTGTTAGACGGAGGTCCAAGCTGGTGTTTGTTTTTAGAATACATTCGATCATAGGGTTGGGTCACATAAAGACAAGCTTGCCCTGGCAATCCAGTTAAATGACATTTTTTGGCTCTATCTCCTAAATGTGAATCATTTATTTGATTTATATATATATATATATATATATATATATATATATATATATATATATATATATATATATATATATATATATATATATATATATATATATACTGTGATCATGTTAATGATAAATGGTCTTTTTGGTCTTTATGATTCTTGTATTTGAATTTGACACTGATTAGTCCTTTAACATTCACAACACCTGAGTGGTTAAAAACACTGTCCAAATCCCTGAATTCTTACTTTTAGACTTCTTCAGTCAGTGGTCCTACATCTAGCTAAGAACACTTTTTCATTGTGAAAGAATCAATTAGCTTTTTACAGTCAAAAAATTTGAAGGTTAATATATTTTTTCTGTAAAATTCCTTATTTTATGACTTGAATGAAGCATTTTTTTTTCTCAACCTTAATCACTGATAGGAATGGGAACATTGTTATCAGTAAGTTTCCAAGTTTATAATTTTGAATTTGTTGTAAACTGTAACTACCGCTAAATAAAGGACCGGTGTAAAGCAATAAAAGGGTTCCCTGATTCTGCATGTTTTGTTTTTTTTTACAATCTCAGAATCTTTTTTTTAATAATATACCAACCAGCCTCGTACATGATTAACTTTCTAACAGAACCATAATAAGCAGTCACTTCTCCTTGTCAGTTTAGTTACATACTGTATATCTTTTTCTTAGTCATAAACACATTCATAATCATAAATCATAGCCTGACAACAGTCAATGTTTGCCATGTCAACTTAATCTCCAACGCATCCAGAATATGTAAGAATCTGCATTTTTCTTCCCACACAGCCTTTAGCATTACTGCTGAAATGAAAATGTGATTGGATTCGTAGGAGTCATCGGAACACATATTCTTCCCCAATAGTAACAAGAGGTTCAGGGATTAGTCATAACCAGTGTTCCCTCTAAAATGCGCGCGTGTGCAATTGCGCACTGCTCGCATTTTCTCAGCGCACAAGAAAATCTATAAAAATCCATATGCTGCGCATAAAACAAAATGCAATGTAAACGTATTAAATAATATTTAATATTAGACCTCATCTGATCTGATTAATTAGACCACTAATATTGTTTTCTATGCCATTGTGACAGCGACTGGCATGTGTCCAGCCAATGATACAATAAGTTTCACTGACACCATGGAATTATGCAAAAATATTAATATTTATTATTGGAACGATGGAAATGGTCCCTGATGCGAACTGAATGAGTTAAATGTTGTGAATGGCTCTTAAAGGACCAGTATCATGCACCCCTCTCCCTGCCTTAAAAGGGCCGTAACATAAATGTCCATTGGGCAGTGAGCCAAAACAACCAACAAACAAATAACTTTCTAGCTCTTAGCCATTACAAAAAATAACATATAAATCAACTCCCTTTTTCAGAATCAAAACCAATAATAATTCCAAATGCTGTGAATTGGATCCTACAAACATGTCAATCATAGATGCATCATTCTCCCGTATTGGTCCAGGATGACACTTTTCACCTCAGCTATCCCTTCATAAATGACTGGATAAGTACCCAGAAGCACATTAGCGGTCTACACATATGTTTAAAAATGGTGGTCATCATCAGGCCGTGCTGTTTGCATAAATTCTTAAGAGTTCCGAGCCGCCTTGCGTCATCAAAGCACGAGCCAGAGCTGGCTCGTTCAAGGGTCGCTCGCACCTAGGCCTCTTAGTATACTTAGAGCCCCCCCTCCTTCCTTGCTTATTACTGATTATTAACTCACAAAATGTGAGTTATGTGATATATAGTAGGTCACTTTAGGAGCGACATCAGATATACACACGGTGACTCACCGTGTGCATGTCTGAATTTGCTCACCTTTGTCCAAAGCCTGTTCAGGGAGTTAGTGTGGATGCTCAGACGCATTGAAAATTAGAGGGAACATTGGTCATAACCTGTTACCAGTAATATTTACTCTATGGTTCTCAGCACATTGTTATGGATCAAAAAAGAAAATATATTGCTTTGTCAAAATGATTTCCACGAACATCAATCTGCAGTGAGGATGAGGCCCATTGTACAGATAGGTGCACACATTCCCGGGCTGGCTTCATCCTCTTCTACAGCGACTTTATAGCGACACACACACACACACAACATACATGCGCACATACTCAGCAAATGATTGGCTTACAAAATTTGAAATCAAATGTCTAGAACAGTGGTTCTCATTCTTTTTTCAGTGAAATATTTTCAGACCCCAGTACCCCCTAACAAAAAAAAAACTAACAAAAACACTTGTGCCACCCGTTTCTGAGCTTTTAAACTTTGAAATTACATTTGTAGCAATATCTCCAGGCGTATTTCATTCAGCAACACCAGAATATAGAACGTGTAATGTCATCTTTTTTTTCTTATTTCTGGCTAGTCTTTTGACTTGAAGTGCATCACTAAAGACAATGCCAATACGTATAAATCTTAATAAAATAAAGGCATACATCATTTTGAAAAAGAGTCAATTTAGTGCGTACTGGAGTGCGTAAAAAGAGTCAATGAAGTGCACATGCACCCCCTGGAGTATTTCCTCCTCCATTTGAGAACTGCTAGTATAAGACTATAGTTTGTTGAATTATGGTTCAAAATCTTGTAAGATATTAGCAGTGAAAGTTGATCCATTTTTGACACCCCCCCCCCCCCCCCCCCCCCGCGCTTGATTTTTGCACCTGTTGTGTAAGAGTTCATGGAAAATTGAAACAAGCAGACATAGAATTTTTTTTTTTTTTTTTTCCCGGTAGCATGTATTATGTCAGCAGTATTTGGTCTGGTCAGATGACTATGACCATGAAGATGAGTGTTCTTGCTTACTGGATGGGACGTAGTTGACCTCGTGTGTATCTTTTCGAATCATAAAAATATAATCAAATAATAAAATTGAACTACCGGTAATTTAATATAGCATCACTGTTTGATATAGCATAACGTCTTGTAATATGTTTCCACTTCGATTCTTTGTTCCTGGAAGTCATGTTTAGGAGTTAATTTTAGAATTGGATTTCACCTTAGTCAACCCTTAAAGCAATGGAAGCTTGCTGCTCTTGAAGGAACGTATTTCCAATTGTAATATTTAATCTAAATCTAAATGTTTCACTAATAATACTGCCTAAATAAATAATTGACTAAATATTTGACTATTTCTTATTTGGTCAGCATTGTTTTGAGATCCGTACACTTGATTTGTTTGTTTGTTGAAGGGATTCTTCAACATCCAGATGGAACAGTCCTGAAGCAACTGCAACCTCCACCGAGAGGACCCAGGGAGATGCAGTTTTACAGCATGGTAATACTCATGCACATGCAAGCATATAGAGTGTATGCAAACATATTGCACAGAAGAGGAAGTCTGGTTATCTAAAAATAAATCTTACCGCTAAATAATACATTGTATTTGGATGTATATGTTTGCTAGGTATATGCAGAGGATTGCGGTGACCCATGCCTTCTTGAGCTCCAAACACATCTCCCAAAATATTATGGCACTTTGTCTTCTCCTGATGCACCTAATGGTATGAACTCATTTGCACATCTGTTCATATGCATAGGTGAAAATATACAATAGAAGTTGATGAGTTTAGCCATAATAGAGTGATTAACAAAAAAAGCCATGAAAGCAATTTCTTTGGTTTGGTGCCATGAATTGCTACGCCGCATTGTCTATTGTCTCTGCCTACCTCAGACCTGTACATGAAGCTGGAGGATGTGACTCGACGTTTTGTCAAGCCGTGCATCATGGATGTAAAGCTCGGCCAAAGAAGTTATGATCCATTTGCCTCGCAAGAAAAAAGGGAGCAGCAGATCAGAAAGTATCCACTGATGGAGGAGATAGGCTTCTTGGTTCTTGGCATGAGGGTGAGTGTGCTTTCTTTTCAGATATTTTTTGAAAAACATTGTATTATTTGAAGAGCAGACCATTCTTTGAACATAGTACCATATTGTATATTGTTGCCATTTCACAATGAAGATACCTATGGTACCAGAATCGATGAATTCAAATGTAGGTACGTGAAGGCACTTCAGGGGCTACGTGAAATTTTAACAGGGTTTCTGAAAATATCAGCAAATCTAATCAGTTGCTTTTTGTAATGCCATGACAAGAACAGGCCATTTTCTTTTCAAATTAAGAGCAAATTAGATGGCAGAGGAAGCAGCTTATTGCTTAGTTGTGTTATTGAGACTCCTTTGCAAAACATGGTTTGAATTGTATTTAGTTAGTTTTATTTGAATGCGCATTGTTCTTAGTGATGCAATTTTTTGACAGGCAAGCCAAAAATCACACAAATTATGTCACAATAACTATCTTTGGGAATGACTGAATAAAACAGGTCTAGAGATACCACTGAATTTGTGGTTCCTAGATTAAATAAATTAGACATAAATGGCACAGCCTTCTGTTTCATTCTAATTATTTTTTTTCCTTAAAAAATGTTTTGCACTGGTTTGTGATTACTTGGCTGAAAAAAAAATCACATAATTGAAAAAAAGTTTAGAACCACCGTCATAACAACTTGGTAATCATTGGTGAAAGGAATAAATCATAGTTATTTTCAACATCATAATAATTTTCAACATTAATTACGGGCTACTTTGCATGCATTTACATTCATAAAAATATAATTTAAACACACAATAACTTGGAATAAGCTTGTATGTTTTTCAAAAAATGTTTTTAATAACCTTTGAGGTCGCTATGTGGTTATGTAACCACATTCAACCTCCTATGAACAGGTCATTGGTTTGTGTTTTTGCGCATGCTCTATCCTCTTTGAAACTTTTGGTATATACAGTGGGCCCCCGGTTTAGGAACCCCCTGTCTTACGTATTTTTCATCTTACGACGTGGACCGCGGCGTTTTTTTGTCCCCCTCTTACGCAAAAACCTTTCGTCTTACGAACCATCCAACATGCCATTCAGTGTGTCCGCACTATTTTTTTCGCTTTGCTGCATCAACAAAAACAACTTTTCTTGCATGTCACGGAAATGCCGATATGCTATTGGCCGGCGTCACGTCAATCACAGAAATGCTGATATGCTATTGGCTGAACTCCCTCATCTTGCTTGATGGCACGAGCTGGTCCGTGTGTTATGAAGACTTTGCAAACTTTTATCTGTTAGACATGGCTTCTAAAATTGCAAGTGGCGGTAAAGGAAGAAGTAAGAGGATGATGACAATAGAAACGAAGTAGGAGATAATAAAAAAATACGAAGGAGGCGCACGCATAGTTAACCTTGCTAGTGAGTATGGCCGTAACCGCTCGACAATCGGTACAATTCTCAAGAACAAGGAAGCCATTAAAGTAAGCAAGTCTTCTAAGGGCATGACTTTCCTTGCCAGGGGACGGACATGGGTCAACAACAAAATGGAGAGGCTTCTTCTATTATGGATTAACGAGAAGGAAATCGCCGGTGATATGTTCTTGTTTAAAAATAAGTTCTCGTTTAAACAAAAAAAGTCATTGTTTAAAAAAAGTTCTCGTTTAAGAAAAAAAATTCTGCTCCCTCCTCCTCTACCCACCACCAGCTCAAGTCACGTCGCCCCAAAGGTAAATGTCATTTTTCCTTTGAATATTTTTATTATTTAATTCAACTGTACAGTAGATTATGTTACTAATTTTTAATATGTGTATAAAGTCGTGATGTTTTTACCTAAGGTTTTTGCACGCGTTCACTAATTAACATAAGTTTGGATTGCCCGTCATACGAGCAATTCGAGTTACGAGCCTAGCCGCTGAACGCATTAAGGTCGTAACACGGGCCCCACTGTAATTACTTAAAATAGCTCATAAAAGTGACTACACCTATCACATTTCTGCACATATTTTATTATTTTTTCATAGGGTAACACTGATTAAATGACTCTTTAACACAAAGTATTGTGTTTGAAGATCTTAAAAGCAAAATCATTCCTTGACTTAAACCTAACCAACTGCAAGCTAATAGAAAATTGCCATCACCCTGAAACTGAGCTGTAGCGCAACTGTCAAGTTCATCCAGCAGTTTAACATGACATGTTTCACACAGAACAGGCTTCGCCATGGTTGGCCAATGAAGCTGAGGGCACATTGTCAGCGTCACATCTCGAGATTGTCTTTTGAACATAGACATACAATGTTATGGGGAGTTTGGGTTGGGGTTTAGGGTTAGACCATACCCCGCACACTGAATCAAATTGGTGTGCGTGGCCATCCCTCCAGAAATTGGGGAGCGGGGCAGAATTCCAACATGATAATGATCCTAAACACTCCTCCAATATGACTACTGCCTTCCTAAAAAGGCTGAGAGTGGCACAAAGGCTTACAATCAAGCATTCACACACCAATCAAACGCTAAAGCCAGTGCTTCTCAATTATATTTTGCAACAACTGTTAACCAAGCAGAAAAAAAACAAGTGCATCAAAGTGCCTGAAAGAAAAAATACAAATTTTTAAATGATCACAATTACGCTTCAAATGGCAAAAACAAATCCTTTTCCCAGGGGTCATCCGCTCCCCCCCAGCATCACCACGCACCCCCTAGGGTTGCCTGCCCCACTACTTGAGAAGGACTGCGCTAAACGGAGGGGTTGCAAGGTCCACTGGGAGCAATTTGGAGTTCAATGTCTCATTCAAAAACACTTTTATTAAAATATTATTTGCCAGGTGTTATATGTGTGAAACGTTTCATATTTTTACAAATGTGTAAAATTGGCCTATTTTTCCATAAATTAAATTAAAAAGCTTTGTTTTTGCTATATACCTTGAACACCTTGAAATGAAACAAGTACAATTTTAAGACAACTAGATACAATCTGTGGGAGTTTTTTTTTTTTTTTTTTTTTAAACATGACCTTTCTAATTGGTCCAAAATTGAAAGCAAATTCAAAATGGTTCCTTCCATGCTTGTCATGGTAAAAAAGGGTGTTGCCATATTCCTCATTTGAGACATGTTGGAATTTGTTCATCATTTTATGATTTCTCCAAAACAGGGGGAAAAAAATCACGTAGAACGGAGCTTGTTTGTGAAAAATTGATCATCTGGCTTTAGGCGTCCTTTAAGTCACCATGTATTCTGTTAAACGTTGGATAGTTCAGTCACATCGAGCTTACCTACGCAATAGTTAACTTATGGGTAAACAATGGTGGGCACTCTGACAAGCAACAAGTGAATAACTATTCTTATTTTGTTGCAGCAGTTATTGCATTTACAGTGATCCCGCACTTTTCGCGTTTTAATCTTAAATCATTAAACCTTATACAGCAACTGCTGTCGTCCCTCCTCATTCACCTTGCTATAGTCTCAGCTGTGGCCACATTAGCGGCGCTAGAAAGTCAAATTAAAGTGAACGCTGTAAAAAAAAAACGTGATAAAAGTCACAGTTTACACTCTAAATTCCAATTTATTACAAGAGAAATCTAGGTAAGAAATTTCCAACGGCACGGTGAAGCCGCGTTCCTCCTCCCGCCAGCATGTGTGTTTTCTGATTACCGGCGCTGCCTTGCTTGGGACACATGAAGTGGTCATATTGGCGCTGCACAAGTCTAATTAAAGTGACGGCAATAGCAAAGATGACAAGAATCACAGTTTACGCTTGAAATTCCATTTTATTACAAAAGAAATCTCGATACGCGATTTCCGTATCGGCAAACGGCAAAACCTATTCCTCCTCCTAAGAGTTTTTTTATTGACACTGGTGCAGACAACCCAATCAGCGGAAGTTGGGGCAGGAGTAGATTACACTCCTGCCCTCATTGGTCGATAGTCGGCCCGGGAGCCAATCACGTGTCATATAGAAGTGCCAATCCCCCTCCTGAAATCACTTTTGAGTGCCCTGCAAGACACACGATTGTCTCCTGGCACGACCATCAACCAATGAGGGCACAAGGGCAAGAGTTGTAATCTACTCCTGCCTCAACTTCTGCTTGTTAAGTCGACGAAGGCTGACAGCTCAATGTCAATAAAAAAAACGCAGGGAGGAGAAATGCGGCTTCACTGTGCGGTTGGAAAACTCTTACCTAATTTCTTTTGTAATGAATTGGAATTTCAAGTGTAAACTGTGACTTATATCATGTTTTCTACAACGTTCACTTTAATTAGTCTTTCTGGCACGGGCTAATATTACACACCTCTCCGTAAGACCACAGCCACTTAAACTTACAGTTACTGTATAAGGTTTGATAATTTAAGATGCAAGTAAATATGTATACTGCAGTAGTTGGATGTCCAAGCACCGTCCGTGGCAATTTCATTTATAGTTATCTCGTCTGTCTGGCATGCAAGAAACCTATATGGCGTGCCTATCGGCAATATCGCTTTTTTTTTTTTTTAATTAAAAATAAATCTGCGATCCACTGACGGCATGATACTCGAGGTGCGATATAGCGAGGGATCACTGTATTAGAAATCACTTTAATTGTTACAATACATCTCCAGAATGAACGCATCGTCAGTGATGTAACCAGAGGTCCTCGAGTGTTTCGGGTCTTTCAACATCAGACACCCTAGCCCAGGCGACCCAGCCATGGTTGATCAGACCCAGCTTGTGTTCAGGTGGCATTTACTGTTCCCCATGGATCGCCTCTCCAAATCCACAGCCATCTAGAGGCTTTCTCTGCTTCCTCTGTGATGTTCTTGATGGCTCTTTTCCTCTCTCTCCCGGTTATGCCCAACACACTCAAGGTTTTGTAGCGTGATTGGCTTGCAAATCCTCTGCAGCCAATCTCGATGGGCAATACACTGAGCCTTCAAACCCTGCTTAAGCCAGTCAATCCTTTCTCAAATGGGTCTCATCCAGTCGGTCCTCTCATGGCACTGTGTGTTCCATCAGGATGATGTTATATGTCTGGTCTGACACCAGGAGGATGGTTGCGACAATGTGCTGGGGGAATTTGAGTTGTTTCTCCAGGTCGACAGACAACCACCAGTCTTTAGCGGTTGCCAGTAGCCCTGGTGGGTTCCTGGCTCCTGCGTTTTTTTTTCCTTTCTCACTTGCTTTTAGTACACCTTGAAAGTTGACTATGGTCTTTTTAAACGTGCTTTATAATTAAAATTGACTTAGCTTGACTAACCGCACACCAGCCTTCACAAAGGGGATCGATTGAGTGGCAGGGTAGGGCCATCTGCTGCTGCTGATTCCCATGCTGATGGCTTCACGATGGGTTTCAGAATCTGATTGTGGGACCAGGTGTACCACCCCTGCCCAAGAGCTACTGGACAGCAGCTCAAGATGTGCTGCAACGTGCCTCTGCACTGTGAGCAATTGCGATCCTCTATTTTGCCCCAGATGGAAAGGTTTGATAGACTGGGCAGAATATCATACACTGATTGGACAAGGAACATTATTCGCTGCGACTCTGCCCGCCAGAACTCCATATGTCCATATGACTTTTCGTTCCATGGCCTACTCCCACCTTGTCCTGGCACCCTGCTGCCTCAGACTGACAGCTCTGCTGGTCCTCCACTCCTCCACCTCTGCCCTCACCTCCTTCTGCACCAGTCGGCGTCTCTCCTTCCCCTTGACCTTCTCATACTGTGGTGTTGTAAATGATCTCAGGCCATCTCTACCGCGGGTCACTGCCTCAACCAGGGCTTTGTGTTGTATCCGAGACTCTGCCTGTGATACAGCTTCATCGGCTCTCCACTTCCTCCCCGTTTTCACTCTGACCCCTGCCTGGGCCAACTTGGGATCACTGGAGTCTCTGTACATCATCACCTCTTCCCCTTGTTGCCTTAAATCCCTCCTCCAATGATCTCAGGGGCAGTTGGAGCTTGATGTTACATCCATAGAGAGCGATGCTGTTAAGGCTCCTAGGCAGACCCAGCAGCCTCCTGAGTAACCTGCTGACCTTCCTCTCTAAGCCCTCCACAATCGAGATTGGAACCTCGTAGATGAGTAGAGGCCACAGAACTCTCGGCAGGATACCATATTGATAAATCCAGGCCTTGAACCTTCCGGGTAGCCCCGACCGGTCCACTGCTCTCAACCAGCTTTCCAGCTCTTGGCAGGTTTCCTGAACGATTGCTGAATCCTTCAGGCTGCTGTCGAATACCTTGCCCAGACTCACTGGTTTCTCAGAGACAGTTGGGATTGATGCCACGCCTATGCTGAAGCGGAACCTGTCCACAACTTAACCTCTGTTCAGCACCAGTGACCATGATTTTTCAGGCTTGAATCTCATCCTTGCCCATCCACACAGTTCCTCCAGCCCTTGCAGAGTCCACTTGCTGCCAGGTACTGACTTGGTGGTAATGGTAAGGTCATTCTTGAATGCCCTGATTGGTAGTTGCCGCACGCCCATTGCAGTCTTCGGACCCCGCCACTGTATTTCGGCAGACTTCACCGGCGTGTTCATTGCCATGGCAAAAAGGATCACAGAGATGGTGCTTGCCTCCTAGTGCTGCTTCTTCAGAGACATGAGCTCCTGCCGGATCCGGTGGATTTTTACTGTCCTGCGGTTCATGGTGAAAGGTGCTCTTTCAGTCCTCTTCTCCACTGCTCCGAACCTTTCCAGAGCCAGACTGATGATGATTGTTGTCATCGTTTGGAGCCTTCGGTCTGCATCTCCCTTCGCTGTTGCCTTGAGCACAGAGTTGGCATCCTCATTAAAGTGCTGTCAGACGGCCGTCTTGCAGGCCTGCGGCCATTTAACTTGGACCCACTCCGGAAGTCTGTTCTGAGGGATTGGTTGCTACACTTGGAGGTTCCTGGCTCTGTGGGGTATCTTCAGGCCTGGCTCCTCCTGCATCTCACCAGGTAGGTTACCTCTGCATTGTGGTGCTTGCTCTCCCTCTATACTCTTTATCCGAGTATGGTGAATCTTAAGACCTCGGCTGTTCTAGCAGACACATTAATAATTTGCCAACATTACAAATGAATACAGTTATAGCTAATTAGCTTAGACACTTAAATTCTGTTCAATTCATCTATGTTTCATATTTTTAGTCCACAAGCAAATGCAATTCCTCACAATGCAGTATATTATTCATAAAACACCGGCACAGTTGATCAACAAGTGGAAACTTTAACATGCATCATTATGTCATTATGTCATGTGCTCAACATTGGTTGGAGAAGACAGGAAAGGCAGATAGTACATCTAATCTTTTTAAAAGGAAACAAGTCAAATATTTCAAACATTTATCACTTTGTTTCCATTCCCTTCCGTTGTTTGTATCTTCATCACTTCCTGCTTGCTTAAGGACATCCTCAGTATACAAACACTACAAATCTTGTGGTGCTTACTACAATTATGTAATGTGTTTTATCAGGAGGTTACAATGTTTGGGCCGGTTCTTGCGCAAATTATATATGTAGACTTGGAAAATATGTCCAAGTAACTTAAATGAGTGCACATGCGTATGAGAACAGTTTTCTCTCACCCTCCCCTCAACATGGTTTCTCTCAAACCATAAACTTTATTTTACACAACATCTGTCAGTGATCAATCGATGTTGAACTTCTTTGAAACAATTTTGCTGCCCCTCGTAGGATCCTGATGAAAACATGAAATGTACTTTATATTTCAGTGTATATTACATAAATAGATGTATGTTGAAATAGTGTTTTAGTTGTTTTTTTCTGACAGGTTTACAAGCTGTGCAGTGACACGATTGACACGTTTGACCAGCACTATGGGAGGGGACTGATGAAGGACACCATTAAAGATGGTATGTTTGTGTGTCAACAATACTCCGCATTTTTTCTATTTCCTACTTCTCAGTTCTCAATTCTATGAGTTTCATCTAATCTTACTGTATATGCAATCTCGAAAGCAGTGATGGGAATTAACAAAGTACAAATACTTCATTACTGTACTTAAGTAAAATTTGCCTGGACTTTTAGAAGTATTTTTTTTTCTGACAACTTTTTACTTCAACTTTAACTTAACTTAACTTTTTTACTTACTCCCTGCATTTGAAACAGAATTATCGTACTTTTGACTGGCTACATTTTACAAAAGGTCTCGTTTGTCACGGCGTGGCATAGTGTTGTTGAAGAGGCGGAGGAAGGTCATGGACCCCGAAAAATGCAGAAAGATAGGTGATGGTGACTCAAAAAATGAAGGTTTAATGACAAACTGAGGAATGAAAAACTGGTACAAAAAAATACAAAGTTGCAACCAAAATCAAACTTGAAACAAACTCACATTAGCCATGGTGGTTAGATGCAGTCGCTAACTTGCTGTTGTACTGAAGACGATAAACCAGGAAGTGGATGTGAGGCAGCCAAAAAGTGTGAGTCACATCGAGAGGAGCCTCCGCTGCGGGCTGCAATTTGTCCAAAGGCACACGACATCTAAGGGGGGATTAAATCTTTTTAAAAAAACTTATCGATTGTGTCAAATTTGAGCGGTTTTAAATAACTGTGATTTTCAAAATTGTGATATATTACCATTATGGTTATCAGCCCATGCCAAATCACACATTAACACTACTAATAATCATAAAACTTTTCAAATTTTTCATTTAATAATAAATTCAGCTTATTGATTAAACACATTTGCTGGCCGTATGTTTTACACCCCTGAGCTAATCATTTAAATCAGGTGTGTCGGGCAAAGAAACCTGGCAAACATGCAGGATACATGCCCTTTAGAACCTGGTTTGGACACCCCTGGTCTAGTCAGATCTGACTCAGTGAGTGGTTCTTCCTGCAGTCTGACCACGATCTTCTCTTACCTTTTTCAGGCTTGGCGAAATTCTTTCACAATGGCGTTTGTCTGAGGAAGGATGCGGTAATAGCCAGCATTCACAGAGTGCAGAACATCCTTCGCTGGTTTGAATCTCAGCGTCAGCTGGTCTTTTACGCCAGTTCTCTTCTCTTTGTCTACGAGGGCCTCCCCTCGAGCAGCTTCTCCCTCCTCAGCACCCCCGCTAACAGCCCAGCTGCTATAAGCAAAAGTTGGGATGACCTGGACGAAAGGAGAAAGGAGGTAGGTGAAAAGAATGAAAAGATAGCAGAGTACAACAACAACAACAACATTCAGGTGGCGGAGCCCTATGATTGCACCCGAGACGCCATTTACACCAATCGCAGGAAAGGTGGCCTCCATCTTTGCGCCAACCCTCAGCTTCAAGGCAGCAGTGGAGACGACGGCCCTCTGGGGACAACGCAATGCCAACCTGTTTCTGGCGAGAAATTGACACAGCAAGACAACTGTACATGGTTGTCCCGGCAACCACCAAACAGAAATAGAAACAAATCACAACATGAAGGGAAGGGTGAGGATAGAGAACGAACGAAGGATGGTATAAGAGAAGAGGAAAGCGTGCAAGGTGAATGCGAGGCAACGGAGTTGAGCGACGGCAGCTCACAGGTGGAGGTCAAAATGATCGATTTTGCCCACGTTTTCCCAAGCCAGAGCCACGATCATGGCTATATTTATGGTCTCAAGCACCTGCTGACTGTATTGAACCAGATACTCTCTGATGACGCTTAGACTCATCCTTGCTTCACAATCTGACTTACTGAACCACTGTCTCTCAAACTTGGAATCATCATCATCTTCTCACCAGTTGTGATGTGTGGGTGCGCACTCGCGCATGTTGATCATTTTTACAATTGGAAGTCACAGAGGCTGACTGTTAGATGCACTAACCAATCCCTGGAAAGCATTAGGACCTTCTTCTTCAGTCGTCGGGTACACTGACTCATGCCACACAAGCTCCAAAATGTGACCCTACTTTGCCTGTTGTTCATTACAAATGCACTGGATTTGACAAATCTATTTTTATATTGAGGCCACTGAAAAAAAAAACTCTTAGGTTTGTGTTGTATATCAGAGCATCTCAAATCCTGAGCGAGCCAGAGATTTTTCTGTATTGTTTTTACCGTAGGTAACAATTTGATACTATTTATAGCTGTTTAGATTTGTGCTTAATTGTGTGGATGCTGAGAGACAAGCTTTCACTGCCATAATGCATTTTTTTTTGTTATTCTGAATTTTTGCCATTAGCAGCACTAACCTCCTGGTTTGATTTGTGACTTTATACTGTGCTTTGACCTTAACAATGATTGCTTCTACGACAAATCAAAAGGCAACTCAAAAACAGAAAATTCTGGAGCATCACGCGCTGACATAGAAAAAAAAAATACACACATATACATATATACATATATATACATATGTATGTATGTATGTATATATATATATATATATATATATATATATATATATATATATAATATGTATGTGTGTGTGTGTGTGTATATATATATATGTGTGTGTGTATATATATGTGTGTGTGTATATATATATTATATATATATATGTGTATATATATATATATGTGTATATATATATATATATATATATATATATATATATATATATATATATATATATATATATATATATATATATACACACACACATACATACACACTACAACAGTGCTTTATGGAAACAGACATTATCTTGGCGTATTGACAGCATTTTACTGTCAATGTATCTTTTCTCTTGGCAGATTAACCTCTCTCAGTATTTACATTCAGTTTTTGAAGGAATTTATATTTTTTAAATAATTAAATGAGTAGAAAAACAGATCAGATACGTCTCTTCCCAAATTGTATTTCAGAATAATTGACTAATATTATAGTGTATGATGATAGTACTTGTGCTTGCATATAGATCCATAATTTCCATTTTTTTCTTTTATTGCCATTTAATATATATTTTACCATAGCATAGTCTGACGTAAATTTTTGAAAATAATTTTATTTGAACTGGATCTTCATTTTGGTAAAAAAAAAAAAAAAAGAAAAAGAATAGTTTATTTTTTAACATCTCTTAATTTAGCAAACCACCAACTGGAATTTGGATTGCTCTAATCTCAATATTAATTAATTCACTGCCAGCAAAGTTCAAGTGAATCTTTGTCATGTATACAGCGTGTGTGTGTGTGTGTATTTACACATCAGTCAATGGCAGTGAATTATTTTATTCAAGAGGCAAAAACATCTTCTTAAACTGACACATTTAACTGCAATATAATTTATTGATGTTCTAAAAGTCAGTTTTTGTTGTTGTTGTTGTTGTTTTTTATCCACTGTCAACAGAGACCTTACTCAGGTAATTAACACCAAGAATACATACTGTAGTAACTGTGATGCCACTTTCCTCTCAGCCAGAGATGATCTTCATGCTGTCTCCACATAGTCACTGTAGATGTTTCATGATGTCAGTGTTTAAGATCATGTCACCCATTTTTATTTTTAGCTCTTCATCTTAGGACAGTATAGTTTTGAAAACTGAACCGTCTAGAGCTCCCTTCTCCATGAGCCCGTGTTGTGGTTAGATAACTTGCTACCATGCACTCTTGTGTCCATAATAGAATAGTGTCAGTGTAGCGCCGTTGACGGAGGGAGCATTTGACGGAACATGTCATTTTTGTTGTCATTCTAAAGCGGTACAATTGAGGTGCCAAATCCATTTGTGATGCAAGGTATCAAGCAAAGTCTCAAATTCCATGGTCAAGTTTTAAGATTGTAGAAAAGAAAGAGACTTTCTCGATGAGATGAATGGTGAAAGAACTCAACAAATGGGCTTCATTTATTTTATGATGATTGTTTTGGTTTTTTTTTTCTATTGTGTGGGAAGTTAGAAAAGATCCCTTTTAAACATTGCCACGTCAACTTGAGTGATTTCCATTTTTGTCCAACGTGACCTTTCTTTCAAATTGTATACGTTTTCTAGAAATGTGTACGCTGCTCCATGGACTGACACTGCAACTATTCTACACTCCCACAAGTATTGAATGATTTTAATCAGACAAAATGCATTGAGTGACAAATGAATGGTGTAACCCAAAGCAACCTTGATCATGACTCAACTATTATTGGACATGGAACCAGCAAGTTAACTCTTTCAGTGCCACAGGTGAAAAATGTCGTCTTTGAAAGTACTTAAGTTGTGTGCCAATGGTGAGAATTCTCATCAAACGCACCTTTTTGTTTTTTTTAATGAATAATTACCGTATTTTTGGGATTATAGGCCAGCAACATCTTATCTTCAACAGATGGAACATGCCTGCATGTTTAGCACCAACATATTTATTGAAAAATGATGAATGGAGATATTTTTTCAAGATAACACCAACAGAATACTAAACAATATTTCAAACCCATAATAATCAATATTTTCATCGCGTCATCTTCTGTCTCCTTTTGTTTAATTTATTATTACTTTAGTGAGCATATAAAACTGGAATGGAACACATTACACACAGTAATTTATATATTCAATGTTACATATTTAAAATTATGTACAGTATATATAAAAACAACATAAAAGATTTTATTTAATTATAGATCATTTTTATATTTTGAATACTATATTTTCAAAACTCTTTTAAAGCACAGTCATTGACAGTCACATCTTTTCGGTTTTGATTCATAGCTGTTCAATATATTGACACCTTGAACAGATACTCACATTTGCATTTGCTGGTTTGTCTCCTGATGGCTAGCAACAAAAACCAAAAACAAACCTCCAGAGGAGCCGCAGAGCTCAAATCATGAGAAAAAAAAGTTACGGCTTATAGTATGAAATACAATACCTATTTTTAAACGATGATTACTAAAAAAACTGAATAAGATAGAAACATACCATATTTTTCCGGACTATAAGGCGCACTGGCGTATAAGCCTCAGCAGTAAAATATGAGCAAAAAATGATTTTTGTCACGGCTAAGATGCACTGGACTATAAGCCGCAGGTAATAACATCAGATCTTTACGCAAAAAGATGGTATATGAAGTTTTTGTGTAATTGTCTGCCAACAGCCTCTCTTTAAAAGACTGAACATGCCTGCATGTTTAGCCCCAACATATTTATAGAAAATGGATGGATGGATATCTGTTAGTTAAATAGCAGTTCAAAATTGAAAGCAATACTTCAATAGCATCTTTTTTGTCTCCCTTTATTTGATAGTTTATTTTAGTGAACGCATTCTACATAATTCATATACAATCATAAATACATAAATAAAATCACATATACTGTGTATTGTATATAAAATTTACACATCACAAATTTACCCCTACATACATTCTATTCTATATACATTATACATTCTCTTATTAAATTTAGACATATATTTTTATTATAATCTATGATTTTAACTATTTTTGAGCACCGCCATTGATGCACATTTTTTCAGTTCTATTTGATAGTTGTTCCATAAATTGACACCTTAAACAAATACACACATTTGCTTGCTGGTGGCTAGCAAAAAAAAAAAAAAAAAACACAGATCGACTGGACTATAAGCTGCAGGGCTCAAAACATGAGGGAAAAGTCACGGCTTAGAGTCAGAAAAATACAGTACTTTTTTTTTATGATTGAAAAATAAAAATGAATCTTTTGTATGGTACCGGGCACGTTTGCTTCGACATAGTACCCAATATTTTGTCTGTCTTGAATTATGAGTGAAAATGCCTTTTTCGAAAACACTTGGCACTGAAAGAGTTAGTGTGAGTCACTCATATTCAGTTTTAGAACTTTGCTGGTGGGATATCATCTCATATTTGTCCTCTCAACAACAATAAAACTATGAATCATGTTTATTGTGCTTTTAAAACTCCTGCTGATCATTCATTACGTTTTAGCTGGCTCCTTACTGTGCAAGTTGCTTTAAGTGTATTTGTGAGTTTTATTGCACCGTATGGACTTACTTGATATGCACATTACAGTTTAAGTAGTTTGACAATGAAAATCAAATTTTGTAATTGAACTTAATTTACTACATTGTCATTCTAATTTGATTCTAAAGACAAAAATACTGCAAAGTTCTTTGTTTTTGTTTTGGTTTTGGTTTTGATCTGAATCAATGTTTTTTTTGGAGTCCTATTTGATGTTTGCACACAAATGAACTATTTTCCGTGACTGCCTTATGTACTGTAATGTCAATGATGTTTTATTTGTATTCTGAACATTATTGTCAGTTCATTTTGGCAGCTTTGTCAGTCTGTTCATTTTGCTTGTAAGCTAACACAGGTCATATCATTCGTATATATACAGGGAATAATTAATAAATTATTTTGCATTAAAAGCAACTTGTAACCAGTGTGTAAAGTATGATAATCAGGCTATGGTACTCAATTTTTTTTCCATTTTTACAAATTATTTACCTAACATTAATCCGACCAATAGTCCACTTGTTATTGCCATTTTCAGCAATTGATATTATTTTGTCTATAATTTGATGATTGATTTTTTTCAGTAATACTTAATAGTTTTAAAACATTGTTTTCCCCTCACTTCCTACTCCCATTTTTCCACCTGCTGTAGACCGAAATATACTTGAGCTCAGCTTGTGAACGTCATTTTGATTTTGATTCAATACAAGATTTAAACACACAAAAAAATTGAATTGATTTAAAATAAAAAAAAGGCAATCCTATCTTTGTTTTCTATATGAGGTACACAATACACAAGTAGGCTATTCATATGACAAAAGTTAACATGGTTCTCATGACCAACAGGCGAGTCGTCATTGGTCGTAATTGATTGTTAGAGCCTTGAGTGCAGGTCATATAATTGGGGAATTATGGTAATTCTGAATTATGGTAATTGTCCATGAAAAATAATTATCACATTCACTAAAGATAAAAAATTAACTTAACAGACCTACATTGTAGTGATGCATTGCAGCTGAGGCAGTTTGTTGCCAACAGAAATAAAAGCAATTACCTAAAAACACCTCCACATCCTAAGTGAAAAAAAGCCAGGGACGCTTTTTATATATATATATATATATATATATATATATATATATATATATATATATATATATATATATATATATATATATATATATATATATATATATATATATATATATATATAAATCCCTGTCTTACCTTTTTTTCCCGTTACGATGTGAAGTACACACAGTGGAACCCGGGTTACAGTGTCCCTGGCTTACATTTTTTTCATGTTGCGATGTGAAATACTGAGTTTTTCGTCCCCTCTTTAAGGAATTTTCCCCACTTTGCGACTAAAACAACTGTCATGACCCTAGGGGGTTGGCTGTATTTGTTTGTTTTGTCTCCATCTGCAGGCGTTTTTAGGTAATTACACTTATTTTCTGTTGCCGTTATTGCCTCCATACAACGCGTCACTACAATGCTTGTCTGCTATTGGTCAGCGTCTGCTCACAGAGATGCTGGTCTGCTATTGGTCAGCCTCACTAGTTTCAAAATTGCGGAATGGTAAAACTTTGTCCTATGGTGAGTGGTTACAAAACCGTATTGTGCATTTTACTGCTTAATTCAAACTTGAATGGGTGAGCCGTGGGTCCCAAGATTGCGAGTGATGTTAATGAAAGGAGAAGATGTTTTATACAGAAACGAAGCTGGAGATAAGCCGTTAACAACCTGATTCTTACATTACTAACATTGTGATGAGGTTTTAATCACTCAAAATACAATCTGAGACCCAGGAATCAAAATGTTATAATATTAGTACTACTAACTTTAAGACCCCGAATAGTTCAGGAAAACTTGCCCGGATTAAATTCGGCTTGATAAATATGAAGTCACTCTCCTTAAACGCCCTTCTTGTAAATGACCTTATTAGAAATCACAATCTTAAAATGCTTGGTCTCAACGAAACCTGGTTAAAACCAAATGAATTCTTACCATTAAATGAGATCTCTCCTTCAAACTTTGTGGGTTCACACGTTGCTCGTCTTTGTAAAAAAGGGTGGGGTGTTGCCCTAATTTCAGAATTTGATCTTAAACTTAACACGAGCACTAATCACACCTTCAAGATATTTGAGGCTCTTGTTATGTGATCCAGCTCCTCACCACCATGTGGCAGTCATTTACTGTCCTCCCGATCCATATTCTGGATTCTTAGATGAATTCCCTGAATTTATGGCTGATTTCAAAACTCATGCGGATAATATATTAATTATGGGTGACTTCACTATTCATATAAACTCCCTGTTGGAGCCACTTACTGCAGCATTTCAAGCAATAATCAATGCATTTGGTTTTACACAAAAAGCAGCGACACACTGGAATGGCGATATCTTAGATTTAATGTTAAACCGTGGCCTAACTCCCTCAAATGTCACAATTGTGCTGTATACTAACGCTTATCTGATCATTATCTCATAACATTTGAAGTGCTGGCTCAGTGTGGTCTTATTGACCAGAACCAAGGTTATAAGTGCCATAATATTCACTCATCAACCACTGCTGCACTTTCTGAACTACTGCCTTTCGCTAAAGCTGCTTTTCTGTCTTTCATTGGTTCAGTCGCTCATCTCACAAACGATTTCAAAATGGTTCTTTTAAATTCCTTTAACTCTATAGCACTGTTAAGATTTAAAACTCATCCGAAGCGGCACACTACGTGGTTTAAGGATAAAACGTGCACGCTTAAATTGTTAAGTAGAAAACCTGAGCGTAAATGGCGAACAACCAAACTCGAGGTTTTCTGTCAGGCCTGGTGCGATAGCTTGCTGAGATAATAAGAGGTCTTAGCTTAGCTAAAACAATTTTTTTTCCAAAATGATTGATCTTAATAAATACATCCCTAAATATGTATTTGATACGGTAGCAAAGCTAACGCAACAGATGCAGAATAATCATAGCTTCCTCCATTCAGCACACAATATCATGCAATTCTTTCGGCTAATAAGGGACGAAATAAAAAATGCAGCGCCACTTATCCTCCCGGGTTCTGTGATTGCTGATGCTAGTTTGGACAAACAGGTTCAAGAAAGTCTGGTAACCCCGTCCCTTTTTGATTTAGTATCCCTGGAGTGTCTTACACACCTGGTTAAAGCAGCAAAGCCGACATCCTGCATGCTCGACCTGCTTCCAGGCAAAGTGGTTAAAGACTTATTCCCGATTTTAGGATCATCTGTCTTGAATTTTAATCTGTCGCTCTCCTCTGGCATTGTAGCAGAAGCTTTTAAGACGGCTGTCATTCAACCATTACTTAAGAAACCTCACCTTGATATCACCTTGAATATCTCTCTAATTATAGACCAGTGTCACATCTTCCGTTTATTGCGAAAATTCTTTAGAAAGTTGTAGCACAACAGCTTAGCGATTACATGATTGACAACAGTAGATTTGAACTCCTTGAGTCAGGATTTAAGGCCAACCTCTCAACTGACACTGCCCTTGTAAGAGTGACAAATGATCTTCTCTTAGCCATGGATTCCAACATCATCAATAATATTATTGCATTTGACACTATTGATCATCAAATTCTTATAGAACGTCTTGAATCATGTGTTGGTATCTCGGGATCAGTACTTTCTTGGTTCAGATCTTACATCTCGGGACGGACGCATCGTGTCTCTTATGGCAATGCGATCTCTGAATCTTTCTCCGTTTCATGTGGTGTCCCGCAGGGGTCAGTACGTTGCCCTTTACTGTTTAACATCTACATGATCCCTCTTGGCGATATTATACGTAAACATGCTATTAGTTTTCATTGCTATGCTGATGATATTCAACTATACATGCCTTTAGAAATAACAGATGCATGCAAGTGCAGTAAACTGGAGGCCTGCCTTGCCGAGATTAAACAATGGATGTCTTCCAATTTTCTGCTTCTTAACCCTAGTAAAACAGATGTTAATTATTGGCCCTGCTTGTTAAGAAGTTTCTGATTATAGTTAATGTTTTATTGTTGGAATTGTTTCACTGTTATTTCTATTCACGTCTGGACATGTTTTCTCCTATGGTCATGTGATCTTCCTAGCAACCGCCTAGCAACCACTCACAAGTTGTTTTTCATTCCTCCACCACCAATCAGGACTGTTTACACCGGCATAGATTGTTTTGTTCCTTCACCAGTCAGTCGCCAGGTATCGTTATAATGGACAGTCATTCTTTCTGCTTTCACACAATTCTGTGGATTACTACATTCCTCTCATTATTATTCCGTGCGTCCATAAGAATAGACCACAAACAAATACAGATATAAGCATTAGTAAACCCAGATAAATAAATAGAAAAGTATATACCAAAAAATACAAATATATGCACACACACCACAATACCAAATAAAGAGTGGCATGAGAGTGTGCATCGTCTTTATGTTCTGGCCGGGCAACCTGGTGAGATTGAGGATCCTGTGAATCAGTGCTAAAATACAGTCCTCTCAAGGTCACAAGTTTGGGCGTTATTCCGACACCTCCATTACGCTGCTCATCATCAACACTTGATTAAGAATACCACTGTGAACGTGGATAACTGTACTATTGCCCAAGGTAGATTTGCAAAAAACCTTGGCGTGATATTTGACTCAGCTCTCTCTTTTCAAACACATATTGCGTTTTTTCACTTTCGCAATATCGCTCTTCTGTCTCCTAGCCATGCTTAAATGTTAATTAATGCATTTGTTATCGTAACGTTTTGTTTTCTGGGCTTCCCATGTCCTGCATCAAAAGTCTGCAGTCTGTGCAAAATGCAGCAACGCAACGCTTCACAAGGATGAGAAAGTTTGATCATATTATTCCAATACTAGCTGACCTGCATTGGCTTCCAATACACCTGATGTGATTTTAAGGTGTTGTTAATTACAGTGGACCCCCGTGTTACAACGTCCATGACTTACGTTATTTTCATGTTGCGACCTGGAATACTGAGTTTTTTCATCCCCTCTTTTTTCATCCTTTCTGACATTTTCCCTGATTTGTGCCCAAAACAACTCAAGACCCTAGGGGCTTGGCTGTATTTATGTTGTTTCGTCTCTATCTGTAGGCGTTTTTAGGTAATTACACTTATTTTCAGTTGCCGTCCCAGCAACGTGTCACTACAATTCTGGTCTGCTATTTGTTGGCGTCTCTCTTCACAGAGATGGTGGTCTGCTATTGGTCGGCCTCACTTGTTTCAAAATGGCGGAACGGTAAAGCTTTGTTCGATTGTGAGTGGTTACAAAACCGCATTTGTAGTGCGTTTTACTGCTTAATTCAAACTTGGATCGGCGAGCCTTAAGTCCCAAGATTACTAGTGATGTTAAAGAGAGAAGAAAGAAGATGATTTATATGGAAAAGATGCTGGAGATAACCCTTATTGGGGAGTATGGGCATAACAAGCGCCACTCATGGGTAAATAAATCCTTTCTATATGTTTTAATTATGTTTTCTGATTGTATACATGTACAGTATATCATATATACGTAGCACTTACTATGCTATTTTGGTACCAATTTTTAATATATATGTACAATGTACAAACTTAGGTTTGGATTACCCGTCATACGACGAATACGCGGAAAAGATTAATCTCGTAACACAGGGCCCCACTGTACTTATAAAATTTTACACGGTTTAGCCTCTTCATATCTCGTCAACTTAGCAATCACCATATGTTCCGTCCCGACAACTTCGGTCACAAAATGCTATCAACTATTGTTATCGACCTCGCGGGCTAAAACGAAGTTCGCGGGATCAAGGGCTTTTTCCATTCGCGCGCCAGTACTCTGGAATGCCCTACCTATGGAAATTTGCGCAGCCACCTCAGTAGAAATCTTTAAATCCCATCTAAAAACACATTTATACTCAGAAGCATTTAGTTAATGAGCCTGTCTGCAGCTTTCTTCTTCTTTTTCCTGTCCCCTTCTCCCGGCTCTGAGAGGGGGCTAGCTAGATGGTGAAAGATGATTTGAGCACCCTGATTTATCCCTGCGCTGATCGACCATCGCGGGCTATGAGATCGACCATCTGCGGTCCACTTGAGTAAACTGTGGGGAGGTTCCTGGCCACTGGCTTCGTCTGCTGTCAAGACATCATCGCACTATTTGGCACAATATGTTTTCTGTAATCTGTTTCTTCAACCTGTTGAGCCTGGAACGGGGCTCCTCGCACCTGTAGTCCCTTCTGAAGGTTTCTGATTTTCCCCAAATTGGGGTTTTTGAGTTTTTCCTTCCCTTTCTGGGAGCTTTGAAAAGATGTCTCTGTGCGACTCTTTATTTTGTTGAAAGAAGTCTCGACATGACCTCTTTTCACCTGGGAAGCCTTTTGAGACTTCAGTGATTCAGGGCTATATAAATAAAATTTGATTTGATTTGAATATAGCTTTTTTTCCCCCCCACTAAAAAATCCTCAAAAGACAGAGGGTGCGAAAATCAAAGCGCAAAGTAGCAAGGCATCACTGTGTGTGTGTGTGTGTATATATATATATATATATATATATATATATATATATATATATATATATATATATATATATATATATGACATTTCAGGTGCAGCCTATGCAATCCGGTACCTCTGTTTTAGGGGACTCCAGCACTCAATCTGCTTCAGATCTTACATCTCAGATAGGACGCATCGTGTTTCTCATGGCGATGCAACCTCGAAATCTTTTAACGTTACATATGGTGCACCACAGGATTAAGTACTTGGTCCTTCACTGTTCAACCTTTACATGCTCCCACTTGATATTATACGTAAAGATAATATTAATTTTCATTGCTATGCTGATGATAGCCAGTTATATATGTATTTAGAAATAACAAAGCCGAGCGTAATTGCTGTAACTTGGATGTCTGCCTTTACGAGATCAAACTATGCATGTCTTCCAGTTTTCTTCCTCTCAAGCCCAGTAAAACAGATACGTTAGTTATTGGTCCTGCTCATCATCAGTGCTTGTTTAAGAATACCATTTTGAGTCTAGATAATTGTACTATGGCCCAAAGTGGCTCAACAACAAACCTTGGCGTGAGATTCGACTCATCTCTTTTGTAATGCATGTTGAGAACACTACAAGAACTGCGGTCTTTTACCTTTGCAACATTGCAGAGATTCACCCTACTGTCTCTTAGCAATGCTAAAACATTAATTCACACGTTTGTTACGTCACATCTTGACTACTGTTACGTATTGTTTTCTGTACTTCCCATGTCTTGCATGTGGGCTTGCCATGTGGACTTCCAATCGACCGGTGCGGGTTTTGAGATGCGTCATGTTCGCTGAGGTGTTTTTGTTGGGAAGGACCTACTGGGCCAGATTAGGATAATTTTACCCAATGTCATCTCCTGGAGTCATGACATCTTCACACTGTACATTTACTTACTGCTTAACCCTCGTGCATACATGGTACCAATGTGGGACCTTTTCCGTGATTACTTTGTGAAATCAAAGGAGAAAATATTGAAAAAAAAAAACAACAATTGGGAGTTTAAATTTCACGCTAATTATAATCATGTTAAAGTTCAAAATACAACTATGCTGCAAATTCTAAACTGTTGCAGCTTGGCGCACTAAAGAATTATGACGCATATGTTCATGGGTACCAGGTTGGACATACCCACACTCATTATAATCCATGTTTTTTCGATGGATGTTGTTGACCTATGTGTTATATTGCATTTCCTGCGATTTTTGAACGAAGCACTTTAGCGGTTTTTGGGAGAGGCCAACATATAGAAATTTCTCGAATGAATTGTGCGTAACACTAAGACAGTAGGTGGCGCCAAAGACCACAATGTTTTTTTTTTGTCCTCGCGTCAACTCCACGAAAACACCAACTTGCTTCAAACCAGTGAAAATGCACTTGTAGTTAATCTGTATGAGTGGGGGAAAAGTTGTGACCTTGAATCACTCCTTCAAGTTGTGTATTTTGCCTTGTATTTCATAAAAACTACATATGTATAGATAGAGCTCATGGCACTGAACATTGAGTGGTTTAAAGAAAAAAAGAATTCATTAAAAATGTTAGTTATCCCGCGTTCAAAAGTGGGAACCACGTTGTTACAAACAACGCGAAAGTGTTCTTTTGAAAATTAATGCACAAGGGTAAAATGATACGTAGTATTTTTGGCACTTGGCATGTTGTGCAACCTGTTGAGCCCGGAAGGAGGCTCCTCCCAGTTGCGGCCCCTTCTGAAGGTTTCTTATTTTCCCCAGTTTTTTTTTGGTGTGTTGTTTTTCCTTCCTCTTCTTGTGTATGTATGATGTTCTGTGTTATCCTGTGATTTTCTTCACCTGCAAAGCTGTTTGCGATTGGTGATTCAGAGCTATACAAATAAACTTGACTTGGCTAAAGCCTTGCAGGTCCTTGCATGTGGATTGTCATTTATCATATTCTCCCACAACATAGTCTGGCTGGAGTGCTTACAAACAGGTGATAAATGTCTCCAGTTTGCCCTATCTTCTGTACACGCCCAGGTTTTTATTTTTAATTTTTTCATCAAAACCTATGTTCTCAAAAATTTGCCAAATTCTCCGTATTTACGTTTGCTCGTAGCAATCATAAACCCGAAATTCAAGTCATTACTTTCCACAAATTCCTGTCAAAGATGCAGACACTGGTGACATTACGAGACTGATGTTCTTTCTGATTGGAAAGAATTTGGTGAAACTACTGCCGCCTAGTGGCTTGGCGTGCTTATGAATGAATAAAACTTCACTATGCGGATTCATGTAGCAGCATTTTTTTTTTTAATCAAACAGCTATATGGACGGATTTTGTTTTCATGTCAGAGCATATTAAACAAACCTAAGAGTGGGGATATAATATAAAAATTAAAATATCCTGGCATACTTTTTTAAATACCCGCACTCAAGGACTTGTTGCAGCCCGAGTTGCTGGAATCCTTCCACACATGCGACTTAAATGATCCAGGTGGGTATCTCTCCTCTTCCACATGACATAAGTACTTCTATTCCTAAGGCAATGTCAAATTGAACATGCAGCCTTTCAAAAATGCACACATTTTTTTCAAGAGCAATTCACAAACCATGTGCAGCCTGAAGATTGGCAATTGTTTCTTACAGATCATTGATTAAGTCTACCAAAACGTGGCACTCTTGAACACAAATGATCTGTGGTTCAAAAAACATCAGGGTTCATTGGTGGCTGCTTGAGTCTCAGTTTTCATCCATTTTCCTGTCAATGTACGTGCGTATAGGTGGTACCATATGAAAAAGTGGATTCCATTCTTTACATAGCAAAAGAAAGTATGTTGATCCTACCTTATTCTGTTCTTTAGTAATCACTGTATGAAAATAGGTCATTTGAGTGTGACACTAAGCTACAGCAGTAATTCAGACTAAAGGAGAAAATTAGCTTTTTGTGAAAAGATGGGTTTTTTTTTGCACCAGTGATTTTGACATTTTTTGGTTTAGTGGCAGCTGAAACATCTCAACAGTCATTCCGTTCATTGAAAACAAAAACAAAAACAATGAAAAAGTGTTTTTGATGGTGCAATTATACAATTACACTACCGCAGTGCTTGATTGTCTTAATATTACAAGTAGGGATGGCCATAAGTGTCACCTACCCATTCATTAAAAAACAAAACAAAACAAAACAAAACATGTAGCTGTAGTCTTGTCACTGGCACACAACATAAGCATTTTACGTGACGAAGATTCTCGTCCATGGCATGTGTTTTTAAACGCGCAGCTCGAGATATCCTACAAGCTTTTTGATGACTGCAAACAGTGTCTGGTAGAGGTAAAAAATGATTGGAATAACGTGAAAGCACATAGGTACTAAGAAACTGACAACTGTATCTGAATACACATGATAATAGCAAATGCAAATGTTCAACCATTTGCAAACAGTTGTAGTTTCTGTCACATTGGCACGCTCTGAACCATAGCTGACCAAGGAGAGCACGCCTAACTTGTCCTGTTTTGTATCATTTCCATCATTTCTAAGGCATTCCTAAGTGATCAGGACACATTCCTTACTGCATTTGCAACATTTAAGGCAGGGGTGTCAAACTCATTCTTATCGAGGGCCACGTTGCAGTTACAGTTTCTGTCAGAGGGCCGGGATTGACTGTGATAAAATACATTTAGGGTGTATTTGTCACACTTCCAACTAGTTTTGAAATCAGAGAGAGGGTGAGGGCAAAAAGCGCTTGCTTTGTCCCCCAAACAATTTCAAATTGACTTACAAATGTGATATTTTGACCGGAAACTTGAATTGGAATGGGCATTTTGCGGGCCGCGTGAGATGATGTGGCGGGCCGGATCTGGCCCCCGGGCCTTGAGTTTGACACCTGTGATTTAAGGTAAGAGCTAACCGCACAAACTAAACCATTTTCATCCTCGAAATGTTTGGAATTTCTCTGAATTGACATTCTTCTGGCTGAATACATTGTCAAATGTAGTCTCTGCTGATGATTATAGTCTTTTCAGTGTTTTCAAGGCAAGGGGATAATACTTTAGAAAGATTCTGCGGGTGATCTCGTAAGTGTCACCTTGAGGCTTTGTGGGGTACTTTCGGCCATTATAAATAAATCCCTTTTCAACCTGGAAAACGGCCTCATTGAAGGCGTCTTGCTTAAACGGCTGCCCACTGTCTAGACATTCCACCAGTGTTTGGACAAACAGGCCCCATCGTTGGGCGTAGTAGTCCTCCATGAGGCCTCCCCACTCTTTGCTGGCATAGTCTTGGATTTCACCAGTAGGGCCCCACAGAGTGAGCTGGTTCCTGGCATTCATATCATATAGCTGCGCCTCATTCTCATCAATAGCTAAAGACTTTGCCCGCTCCAGCCATTTCCCCAACAGAAAATTGCGATCGCTACATAGCAAACGATTGAGTTCAGGCAGAAGGTCGTATATGAGCACTCCTGCTGTGACCAGCAGTTCAGGCAACTTTTGTTTATGAAATGCATCTGAGATATCCAGGTAAAACGACGTTGTTAGAACTTGTAAGACTTCCCGAGTGACATCAACAAGATCATATCTGAACGTTTCCTTGGACATTAGAGAAGGAGACGCTTCCATCATGAGTTTCCACGCTTTGAACAAGTCCGCCGGGTTGTACCAAAGTTCGGTTTTCATGTGAAAAGAAGGCCGGCGCACTAGTGGACTGTGGTTATGATTCCGATAATGTGGCACGGTGCAGTTGTAGACGCTGGAAAACAGAAGTCTCCATGCGGTGATCAGGCTGTCTTGTGTCGTGCCGTAGCGACGTACGGCATACAGAGACGCCCATTTAACCAAGTTGACTGGCTCCTTGCGCCAAGCTAGTTCGCTCATCAATTCGTACATCACGGGATTCTGCTCTATGCCCTCGGGGGTTATACCTACGCCGACCATGGTGGAGTTTGGGAAATTCAAAGCTTTGAAGGGCCCAGAGTTGACACTCTCCACTGTGCCAAAGAGACCGCTGTTGCCACCAAAGTTTTGCAGCATGCACCAGATGAAAGGTTGTCCGTAGAAAGACTCAGTGTAGGAGAAAATTGGCTCGGTCTCTGCAAACAAATCTAGCACAATCATCCGTCCAAGCGGCACGCCGTGTAGTAGGGCCCGAATCTGGGCAGGCTTCCAAAAAGCTGCAGTACTGAAGAACAACCATCCCTGCATCAGCCAAATTGCCTGGGGATCAACTAGGGAAGAATGGGGAAAAACAAAAAACAAAAAAACAGATTTTGTTTTAAATGAAAAACAAGATTGAGACCGTTCTAGAACATGGCTGAAACTTTTAACTCAGTAGGGAGTAATAAAGTTTTTTTGTTTTTTTTAACACAATAAGTCATCTAAGGGTCCCCAGACTTGGAACAGTTATTTGTACTTGAAAAAATGTGTTCAATTATACAAACATTTGCAGTATAGTTGAAATGTTTCCTAAGATATAATTCAGTTCATCAAAATACATTTCCAAATGATGAACTCTGCATTTCTGTCACAGGCTGTGTGTGGCAAGAGCTGCATCAGCTACATGCAGTAAATGGTGTGGTATTGGGGCATGGTAAAAGTAACCGCCCAATTTATTTAATAATAGAACAGGAACACAGATAGAAAAGTTACGGGTCCAGGTAAAAATCTTCATTTCAAACCACTTTGAAACTTGTGTTTCTCCTTAGTTGTCTTAATCTTTTATATTTCTTTGATAATGGGAAACATTGAACCTAAAGATCAACGATTTGTTTGAAAATTTGGTTGAAAATTGAAAATGGTACACTAGCCAATTTTCAATTGCAATTTTCTAGCAAAATCTGGATCCTTTTGGAAAGGCTAAACATTACTCATTTACAAACGACTATTTTTGGAATAAATTTGGACTCCATTAGATTGCCCAAAAACAAGCCGATAATAAACCACTATTTTTTTTAACTGAATTTGCAAAAAATGAAAAAAGAGAAAAAAAATTATATATATTTTTTTATATATATATATATATATATATATATCACTCCATGATATTTTGCACTATTATCCTCATATGTATACAGTTTCTTCCACGTCAGACTCCATAATATGCTCTGAATGGAAGTCTATTCATTTTGTTCATTATTATTGCCATTATTGCTCTTACTGTTTTTTTTTTGTCATTTTATTACCTACTTTCTTATTTGCTCGATTGTGGAATGGAGTCTGCTCGGGAAGTGAACAGAATAAGAATTGAATTGTGTAGTATTACTATACATATGACGATAAAACGCTTGAATCTAGAAAGTTTTTGACCTACCAAGTCCTATCATGAAAGTTTGATGATATGCCTGTATAACCGGGAGTATGCAAGGGTAGGAGTACTGTGTTTATATTCATTTGATAAATCTATCATCCGTCCAGGCAAACATTGTTTTACATTCAGTAGAAATAAAATATTCTGTAATACTAGCATTACAATCATGGAGCAACACAACAAATAAAATAAAAGCTGATTCCATAACTGATGACACTAAACACAGAAATATCCAATGCATGAATTTCATTCAACGCTGCATATGAAAACTCACCAGCAGTCATTGAGGCAAAGACGGCTCGGCTGACAGCTGACAGGTAAGCGGGGTCTGAGGAAGGTGGAATCATCTCATTGAAGGTATCCGTGTTGTAGATGTGATCTGTCCCAAATTGTTTAACCACCTGGGAAAGATAGAGGGAACCGATCTGGAGGAAAAGTGGGTCCCTGGGGTCCAAGATATAGGAGCACGAGTAGCTGCAGTTGAAATGAGCCCATGGCCCCAATCTTGTCACATTTGCCTCTGGATGCAACCTGAAACTCAAAATCAATTCAGTTAAAGGTACTGCGTTTAGTGTGACAGATAGCCCTAGTTTATAACTTAAAAAAACAAAACAAAACACAACAACATTTGACAAGAATGAGTATACTGATTGTCCATTGTAAAAATGAATGAATAATACAATATACAAAATCAGTAGTAAAGGAATTTGCATTTATATATTTATAAGCATAAACAAGTGTACCTCTGGAGCTCCCAAGTTGATGTGTTGATTGGTAAAGGGAGCAATATTGTAAAGATTAACAAATAGCTGGTGTTCCTATTTTTGTCCTGTATTTGCCACAACAGTTCACCCAAAATCACCCGTTAGTTAAAGGACGGCCATTTTGGGAACTGCTGTGACGTCAAGTCATTGACAGGGCCGTTACTTCCCAGATCGTTGTTATCATTGCTAAAATGGAGTATTCTGAAAATGGACCAACATGTTTTTTTGTTGAGCCAGAAAAGATCTCAGATTCGCAATCAAGTAATGTAAATGACAAACATGATTTGTCAGATGATGAAAATGCTGCATTGCATTGGAGAGACGGGGATGGGCGAAGATGGACGCTACTGCTTCGATCAGTTGCCAAAACACTGTCATTGGGTGCTTTTGTTGCCGTCGACACCCACTTGCAGTCGATAAAAATAGAAGAGGATGGACTAAAATGCTCAACTTTGAAGGCTGATATACTTGCATGTCGCCCACAAACATGAATGGCTTGATCAACAAGTGTGTGCACGTCGCTCCTGATCAGCTGTCTAACAGGTACGTTTTTCGACAGCACAGAAGACGATTCTTTCTTGTTGAAATGTAAGACAGACATTGCCAAGCTATTTTGCTGTTCAAAGTTGGATATTCTAAGCTTTAACGCTGTTCTAGCCAGATGTCCCCCCCCGCCCCGCCGGGTATTCAATGCCTTGATTGTGGTGGACCGGTCTCACATCGCAAGTCAAGTCAAACATCAGCTTATGAAGGCTGTTTGTATCATACACACCTTGTCAAAGGCTATTTGTATCATACACACCTTGTTAAAATGCACTGAATTTTGAACCATTGACAGGTCTTCTCACAACGTTTGGCTGACGTTTATCTGTTTTACAAGAATGGAGTAATTGACAGGCAGCACATTCTGCCTCTGTATTAATTACACTTCTGGCCCATAAAATTTAAACAAAAAAAGATAAAGATAAAGAGAGATTTCCTCTAACCCCTCTTAAATGTGTCTATCCTGCCAGGGACATTGTACCATCGGTAAATTTTCACAAAGCGTGCTATACCCATGCTATGCAGCCACCTTTCTGTGATGAATTTATGTTTTTAATCAATAGGTATAGGCACATAAAAGTAGTGCTTGTCTTTGTTTTTCTTCTTATGATGGGGGCACCCATACACTTTGCAATGCACGTTTATAGCGTTCATAGAATGCATCCCTATGCAAGCTGGTGCTACCTGCTACAGCTAATAATATCTAATATCTATTTATCAAAAAAAAAGAAAAAATGTTTCGAGTATGCAGCAGACAGTCCTGATGACCAACTGAAGGCCTTTAAAAGCAGTAGATCATATGAGTACGACATGGCTTGAACTCCAGGAGCAAATGTAGGATGTACACTTTAAATTGTAGAGCGATCCCTCACTTTTCTTGGTTAATTGGGACCGGAACTTTTTTTTTATTGTTTATAAATGTATAAAGTCTTCATACAATACATATTTCAGACAAATATTACTTAATTAATTAATTTAATTTAATGAAATCTTAAATCATTAAACCTCATACAGAAACTGCTGTCATCTCTCCCCATCTATTTTGTTGCAGTCTCAGCTATGGCCATATTAGCGGCGCCAGAAAGTCAAATTAAAGTGAATGCTGTAAAAAACATGATACAAGTCACAGTTTAGAATTGAGGTTCCAATTCATTCCAAAAAAAAAAATCTAGGGTAAGAGGTTTCCAACGGCAGGGTGAAGCCGCTTTCCCCTCCTGCCAGCCTCCTCCTGCCAGTGTGTGTGTTTTCTGATTATCGGCGCTGCCTTGCTTGGGGCACATAAAGTGGTCATATTAGCGCCGCACGGAAGTCTAAGTGACGGCTGTAGCAAACATAAGAATCGAAGTTTACACTTTACAATTTATTACAAAAGAAATCTAGGTCAGCGATTTCCAACAGAACAGCAAAAACCTCTTCCTCCTATTAAGAGCCGGCGAGTTTGACACCGGCGCTAAATGCCCAATTAGTGGATGTTGGAGCAGGAGTAGATTACACTCCTGCCCTCATTGGTCAATAGTCGTGCTGGGAGCCAATCACGTGTCATATAGAAGTGTCATATAGAAGCCCTGCAGGACACGCAATTGTCTCCTGGTGCAATCATTGACCAATGAGGGCAGGAGTTGTAGGTAATCTACTCCCGCCACAACTTCCGCTTGGTATTTAGACTAAGGCAAACAGCTCGGTTTCAATCAGCAACTCTTGGGAGGAGGAAAGCGGCTTGAGTGCCGTTGGAAAGGTCTTACCTAGATTTCTTTTGTAATAAATTGGAATTTCAAGTGTAAACTGAGACTTCTATCTTCATGTTCATGTTTTCTACAGCGTTCATTTAATTAAACTTCCTGGCGCGTGTTAATTTTACACAGCTCTCCACTTAAAACTTACATTTACTGTATAATGTTTAATAATTTAAAATGTAAGCAAATATGTGTACTGCCGTAGTTGGATGTCCAAGGAGTGTCCGTGGAAAGTGCATTTATAGTTACCTCGTCTGTCTGGCATGCAAGAAACCTTCATAGTATAACTATCGGCAATATAGCTTTTTTTTTCTTTTAATTAAAAAAAAAAAAGATCTGCGATGCGCTGAGGGTGCAATAGGAGAGGCGCATTATAGCGAGGGATCACTGTAATAAGAATTGTTTGCAAGGGTAGAAAAAAAAAAGTATAAAAACTGATGTGTTTATCTTTACCTGAGGATACCCCTGGGGATGTTTCCAGAGAAGGCTGGCAGCACTGGAATCATTCCAAATGATCTCATTCGTTCTAAGATTTTGAACTGTAAAAGAAAATAGTAATATTTTTTAGGATATATATATATATATATATATATATATATATATATATATATATATATATATATCAGTGGCAGTCTGTAACTTTCACCCATACACCTTCAGTGATGTCAGACTCTCGACTAAATACCCCTCATGTGCATATGTACGTATTACTGGGCTAAAGTGGCTATTTTTCTGAGCATTTAAATACCAATAAACCTGCATCAGCAATTAAAACTTGTCATTATACGCGATGCTGTCAGAACTTAAAAGAATTACCGGTAATAATAATTTAAAATAAATATCCACGAAATTTTATGAAGTCCAAATTACAAATCACAGTTTAATATAAGATGAGCATTTCATTTCTTTGCTATTAATTGAATATGAACAAAATAAAATAACACAAACATGTTAAAAATGAAACAATAAATGAAGAAAATGCTATCACTCACTAAAACAAACGGCGGTCACATTCGATAAGTTTTTTCAATATCTCACGATTTTTCTTCCTTTCCTTCGACATTGTGGAGCTCTCTCTTTCCCTGTACAATACTGTACATCCACTCGGGTGTCCCCAAAAGTTTTTAAAAGCACCGTAGAGTGTGTGTCCAGCAGTGCTTTGGTGTCTTGCTGCCTTGGTTAAACAATTAAAGTTTGCAAATCCAGCGTAGCGCCAAACACCAAATCGATTGTTTTCAAACAAAAGGCATTCCCAACAGAACAATTTGCCAGGGTTAGAGCCCCTGGTAGCCCAGCCAGAAAAATGGCAAAGAAGAGCTCACGCCCCTGGCAGCCAAGCCAGAAAAATGGCAGCTCATAGTTCGTTGACTGGAAGTGGCGGACAAAACACATTCCCCCCGCCCCGGATAGGTTAGCTAATAGCTACGCTACGCCTTTAACGCAGATCGGCCAAGCTAACACTATTGCGTAGCTTGGTTTCTGAGGATACCACCTGTAGTGAGAATTTGATCACGTCGCGTTCAACGTGAGGCCTCTAGATGGCGATCTTATGACTTGGCTATTGCAGCTGTAAAATAAATGCAGGGGCTGGTTTAATTGTGTCTTTGCACACAGCACAGAAGGCCCGCAACTTTTGAAGTGAATGCCCTAATGCTTAGGGCGGCAGGCAGATTTCACACAGCCTGGCGACACAAGTTAGAAGAATTCTAATTGGCTAAAAACTCTAATATAAAACTACAGCACTTGAAGGATCGTAACTAAATGGATATTTTTATATATATTTTATATTTATATATATATTTATATATATATATATATATATATATATATATATATATATATATATATATATATATATATATAATTTTTTTTTATATATATATTGTTTATCGAAAAATAACAGCGTAACTTTGTAAAAGTATAACAGTTAAAGTACCTGAAGGGATAGTTGATTCACATGCCAAGACTGAGGGAGAGGCCCTCCAAACTCAAACATGTTTCCCATGCGGTTCCAAGCAAGAAATGCCGGGCCAGCGAAGAATTCTTCAATTTCTGATTGGTTTAAACCAAGAGCACGGTAAACCTAAAAGGTGCACAAGAAACGTGTTAGAAACTCAATGTAGTTGGAGTCGCTTCAACAAATGTCACGGGCTATAGTATCAGTGCTCAGTATCAGTATCGGTGAGTGAATACTCATACTGGTACTGTATGTCTAAAAATGGAATCAAACATGCTGGTACCTCTTGCCACAGGGCTTCTTGGCCAGTGAAAGCCAAAGGAAGATTGATCCCGTTAAGTGCCATCCAGTCAATCTCTCTCTCCCACCTGGGCCAGTCCCACCACACAGACGAATAGCTAACAGTGCAGACATTTTGATAGTAGCGGAACCTGGACACAGGCAAACATAAGAAGAAACCTGGATGAGGTTTTGTTACCATCTACTTTATTTCTTTCGTCACAGCCGTCAGCCGCCTACAACAAAAACTGTCACTTGAGACTGGCAAACACACTGAAATTCACAAGTTTTAGTTCCATTGATATATAAAGTAGATAGATAGATATTTTGTCTTCTGATATTAATTTGTGGTTGTGAGTCTCTCCATTAAGACCATACAGTCAATGAATTATGAAAGCCTCCCCTTGTTTGTTGCTTGGTCTCTGCTGACCGCTGTATGCTTTAACCCCTGGGTGTCCAGGGATTTTTCATTAGTCTGGCCTTATTATCACCCAACTTGGGGTGACTTTGAAAGGCTCATAACATTATCAAATAGATATAAATATATATTTACATTCAACCACTCAAAATGTTCAGTGGCATCAGCCTTATCCCTATCCATTTACCATTTTTTTGAGGGGTGTACAAAAATGGTAAAAATGTGATAGTAAAAAATAACTACGCTGTATATTTATATATTCATGAAATTGAAAGAGAAACATTTATATGTTATAATTAGAGTATTATGACTTTTGAAGACTTTTGCATTATGGGAGTCCAGGCTAAGCCAATCATCGAAGTCATTTAAAGGCTTGCAAATGTCATAAGTTGGCTGCTAGTGCCACCCTGTGGTTTTGGGGCACACACAAAAATTTCGATTGCGACCTGTTCACGAGTTGCCATGGAAAGGATTCATGCAAAAATCAGGGGAAACGCATGATCGTTTTTTCAGTTAGTCCAAAATTCAAAATACAGTGGACCCCTGGTTTACAACGTCCCTGCCTTCAGTTTTTTTCCCCACTTTACGACGTGGACCGCATCGTTTCTTTTGTCCCCTCTTTATGACATTTTTTCGGCTTACGACATCAAAAACAACAACTTCTCAACCATGGCAGTCAGTGTGCGTGTGTGACTGCCAGGCACACCGCGCCTTATATGTCACTACATGAGTCACTGCTTGCATCACTACAATGCTGGTCTGCTATTGGTCGGTGTCATGGTTTCAAGAAGGCGACATGCTAAAGATTTGAACTCGTATGAGTGCTTACAATATCATATTTATATTGCAATGTAGTGCTCAAACTTTAATTGGTTAGCCATGGGTACCAAGATTGCTAGTGATGTTAAGGGGAGAAGTAAGAAGAAGATTAGTATGGAAACGAAGCTGGAGATAATAAAGAAATACAAAGAACACAAGGCTAGGCTACCCTTGCTTGGGAATATGGCCACGACAAGCTTGTCACGTCACTCAAAGGTAAATAAATCCTTAATATATTTTTTTTTATTTATGATGTTATTTAATTGTATACATATATTATTATCTATTATATTATTTTGTTACCAATTTTAAATTTGTTGTATATATAATTTTGATGTTTTTACCTGAGGTTTTGCAAGCATTAGCTAATTAACATTGTTTTCTATTGCCCGCCATACGACGCTTTCGTCTTACGATCCCAAATAACTGCGGAACGGATTAATTGCGTATAGCCGGGGTCCACTGTATTTCCAATTTTGAATGGCAGTAAATGAGCCTGCCGTAGGTTAAAGCTGACACCTATAGGGTGTACTTCTCGGACTGCCGTTTGCAAGCATTTAGAGGGGATGGCAGCGTGACATATTAAAAGTCGCCATGATTTGACATTCTATGCTATATTTTAGTCTGTGTTTTTTCATATGCTTTTCCTTTGATATCACACATCAAAAAGTTGGGTCAAAATTTCCCCCAGGGTTTAATGTAGCATCAAACTTCTTATCATCACTGCAAATGTTTTTTTATTAACATCTTGATCAAACATTTAAAAACAAAAGCAAAAAAATGCATCACATGTGCATGTGAGGTAGAAACCCACAAAAAAAAAAAAAAACACCGAAGGGAAAATAAAATTAAAATAATAGCTATCATACAGTAACTGCAGTATGAAGTATTAACAATCATTTTCAACATAGCTAAGTTGTTATTGAAATATTGAGAAAAAGTAAAATACATCAGCATAATAGAATGTTTCTATATACTAGAACATGTTGAAAACATAAATCAGTCAAGTCTCCCGTTCAACACTGCCAAAACATTTAAATGTTAAAGCTATCTTGAGATTCATTCTACAAGCTTCTTCAAGCTATAGAATCCATTAAAAGTACAAGTTTGTATTTCATTATTTGACTCAATGGCAGGGCCATGCTAAGACAAATATTCAGTTTGGGACTTTATGAGCTGTGTTTTGAACACTGCAAATGGCATTTCCAACTGTGCCTTCGTTGCTGCTTCCATAGCCTGTCGTTGCTGCTTCCATAGCCTGTCATCAAAGTTAAGCAGTTTTCGATTACTCACATTTTACAAGTATTAGCCTTTCTTTTTACCTTTAAATGACAGTGAAGATGGTAAAAGTACAATATTAGGAGACATTGCAGTAGGGGGAAAAAATCAAATCTGAGACAGAAAAGTGGGCCCAGCATGAAAACCACAAATTTTGCTACCCCTGCCTTACACAACTATACAGTCATGGGAAAAAAAAAAATCACATGCTGGCACACTTTGCCATGCTTCACATGGCTTTTTCAGATGGCGCACATGGCATAACTGAGATGAGCTGATGCGGGTCTAATCCACAACAGTTAATTGAGAGAAATGGTCCTTTTAAAGAACATAGCTGCCGCAAGTTTTCTTTGCGCCCCTGCGGTAGTAAAAAATGAAACATAATGAGTTATAATAGTCTATTTGTCATGCACCCATGTTTTTTAATGTGGGCAGTTCTAATGATGGCTGCCTTGCTCCTTAAATATTGCCACTATACAGTATAGCTAAATATGCAGAGGCAATACTGACTTGTCTTATGACTATTTGAAATAAAGTATTTGGGAGTTTTTTGGCTAATGATAAAATATATACTCACTTCTCCTTCTGTATTGCATCCTATGTACTGTACATAATCCCATCTGGATTAAATTCTATGCAAAACCAAAGCCAATCAACGGGAACATTTTGCTGATGTCAGCAAAAATGGATTGTGCAAAAACATTCAGGTTGGGAAGCTTGAAGATGATTAAAGACCTAAAAAGAGTGGCACATACTATTTTTCAGGCAATTGATGATTCTATAGTCCTATAGAAATTCCCATACAGTTTTGGCAGCAATAATTCATTAATACATGTTGCCAAACTTCACTTTGAGGCAATTGAGCAATGCAGTCGATTATAGCCGCCGAACTTTTGCCCAATCTGTGAAGTTCTGCCATAAGATTTCACACTGGCCATTGGTTTAGTCTTGGTTGTTTCTTTCATCCATCTATCCACTTTCTAGTGCCTATCCCAGCTGACTTCAGGCAGTAGGCGGGGGACACCTTGAACTGGTTGTCAGCCAATTGCAAAGCACACAGAGACTAACAATCATTCACACACACAATCACACCTAAGGACAATTTAGTATATCTAAGACACTTGCCATACACGTTTTTCGAGTGTGGGAGGAAGCCAGAGTGCTCGGAGAGAACCTGACGGCATAACAGGAAGAACATGCAAACTCCACAACAGAAGGCCGGAGCGAGGTGGATTTGAACTTGGGTCCCTGAACTGTGAGGCGGACGTGCAACCAGTGAGTCACCAAGCCGCCCTTTAGGGGTCATTCAAACTTTTTAATTGCTTATGGGAGATGGACATGCTCAACCATATTTTGAGTAATACTAACAGCTAAAAGGATTTTAAGCATAGTTTTATATGAACAATTTCCACTTGTTTTTGGAGGTGTATGTATATATATATATATATATATATATATATATATATATATATATGCATGTATATATATATATATATATATATATATATATATATATATGCATGTATATATATATATATATATATATATATATATATATATATATATATATATATATGCATGTATATATATATATATATATGCATGTATATATATATATATATATGCATGTATATATATATATATATATATATATATATATATATATATGCATGTATATATATATATATATATATATATATATATATATATATATATATATATATATATATATATATACACACACAAACACACACACAGTCGGCCCCCGGTTTACGAACACCCTCATTTACGAACATTTCGACTTACGAGCGTGGTCCGCGGAGTTTTTTGTCCCCCACTTACACACAGACCATTCGCCTTACGAGCAATCTGACATGCCGGCCATTGTATTTGTTCATATATTTTCGCCTTGCCACGTCATCAAAATCAAAAGTTAAATCACATCAACATCACATCACATCAACGAAGAACGATATTGCTCTTACAATGTCACAGTCACTGTCTCAGTCACGGTGTCAGTCACGGTCTCACTCACGGAGATGCTATTGGCCGGCGTCACGTCAATCACAGAAATGCAGATATGCTATTGGCCGAACGCCTTTATCTAGCTTGATGGCACAGCTGGTCGGGACGGAAGGAAGGAGAGAAAATGAGTGAAAAACGGAAGGAAGGAATGTTGTGAAGACTTTGCAAACTTTATCTGTTAGACATGGCTTCTAAAATTGTAAGTGGTGGTAAAGGAAGAAGTAAGAGGATGATGACAATAGAAACCAAGCAGGAGATAATAAAAAAAATACAAAGGAGGCGCACGCATGGCTCTTGAGTATGGCCGTAACCGCTCGGCAATCTTCTAAGGGCAAGACTTTCCTTGCAGGGGGACGGACCTTGATCGACAACAAAATTGAGAGGCTTCTTCTATTATGGATTAAAGAGAAGGAAATCGCTGGTGATATGTTCTATTTTTGAGAAAAGTTCCCGTTTAAGAAAATAAATAAATAAATTCTGCGGGTTGGTCTCTGCTCCCCTCCGCCTCCACCCAGCTCAAGTCACGTCGCCCCAAAGGTAAATGTCATTTTTCCTTTGTATATTTATGTTATTTAATTTAACTGTACAGTAGATTATGTTACTCATTTTTAATATGTGTATAAAGTCGTGATGTTTTTACCTAAGGTTTTTGCACGCGTTGCACGCATTCACGAATGAACGTAGGTTTGGATTGCCCGTCACACGAGCAGTTCGAGTTACGAGCGTAGCCGCTGAACGGATTACGTTCGTAACACGGGGGCCCACTGTATGTATGTATATATATATATATATATATATATATATATATATATATATATATATATATGTGTTTACGAGATTAACCCGTTCCGCGGTCGGGATCATATCGAATTTGCCGTATGCCAGGCAATCCAAACCCATGTTAATCCGCTAATGCATGTAAAACTCCGGGTAAAAACATCAAAATTGTATATACATATAAAAATACGGTATCAAAATAGTATAGTAAGTGCTACGTATAATATACGTGTATACAATTAAAAAACATCATAAATTAAAAATATTTACGAAATGTTTACCAGATTAAGCCGTTCCGCGGTCGGGATCATAGTGCATATTTGCTATATGCCGAGCAATCCAAACCAATGTTATTTGGCTAATCCATGTAAAACTCCAGGTAAAAAACATCAAAATTGTATACACATATTAAAATATGGTGTCAAAATAGTATAGTAAGTGCTACTTTACAGTCATTCATTGGATGTGTAATGAATGTAATGTGTTAAGAAGTTTCTGATTGTAGTTAATGTTTTTTGTGTTTGAATTGTTTCAACTGTTATCATTACTGTTCACATCTGGACATGTTATTCTCCTACGGTCATGTGATCTTCAGAGCACATAGCAACCAATCACAAATTGTTTGTCATTCCTCCACCACCATTCAGGACTCTGTTTACAACGGCATTGACTGTTTTAAACCTCCGCTCGTCAATCCGCAGGTATCGTTTATCACGGACAGTCATTCTTTCCTTTTTCACACAAACACAGATAAATAAATAAATTGAAAATTTTATACAAAGAAATACAAATATATGCACACACATCACAATACCAAATAAAGACTGGCATGAGAGTGCATTGTCTTCATGTCCTGGCCGGACAACCTGGTGAGATTGAGGACCTGTGAACCGATGCTAAAATGCAGTCCTCTCAAAGAGGTCACAAGTTTGGGCGCTATCCGGACACCTCCATTACATAATGAGCTACATTGAGAATGCCACATCCATATTTCCAGGTATGTTGGTGAGAGCAATGTAAAAGTAATGCAATATTAATATAACGTCTTACATTTAAAATACATTAATATTGTAATGTATCTAATTACTTTGGAATGACAGTAATAAGTAATAAATAATACATTGCAGTTTTGAAGTAATTTGCCCAACATTTATAGTTAGACAAAATCAAAATTAACAAATTATTAGTGAACTGATCGTAAGATGCTCGTGTCGCAAATGCTTAACACAAGCCATACGTTCCATTCCGTTGCAAGGAAGGATGCACAAATGAAGCGCTTTTGAAGAAAAGATCAAGTAGCATTGTTTTGCCAGAACATAGAGTACCCACGCATCTGTGTGTTGACAGCAGACAGTGGTGAGACACGGGGGGGGGGGGGGGGGGGGGGGGGTCACTGACCTGTGCTGGGTGTTGATGCGGAGGACACCGGAGAGTTTCGGAAGAGGACGGGGCAAATTCAACTGATCACCGGACCAGGAAACGTGGCAATTACAAAAGTATTTCAAATAATTGTAAATCCCAGAGGCCACGGCCACTCCGGTGTTGCCGGTGGCGACTATTTTGCTGTTTTTGGTCGACCTGAGCTCACACACATCCAGGCTGTCGTTGGAGAGACTCCTGTTGACTATGACGATGAACTCAGTGGACCTGTTCCCCAGCAGGCGTCTCAGCAACTCGACCACAGCTCTGCCCTGTGTCTTGTCGCTGGCTTGTGCCTTCAAGTGATCTAAAGTGGCGAATTTACATGTCGCGGTTACGCACATGTAGAGCACGACGACGATAACCAGAGACCAATCACGCCTGTGCGACATTTCGACCCCAAGGACAGATTTCCCACCGCAGCTCGGGTTTAAAAACAGCACGATTGCTCCATTTGTAATTAACCAGGAAGCGTATCGGTCTGAACTGCTAGCCAATTGGAAGCGAGCTTGCTTTTTGTTCTATAACTTGTAACCAATCAAGAGGAGGAAATGCTTTGCGTTTAGGGAGGGACATTTGTGAATCATGTGATTAACAATCATACTGGTATCACGCTTTTTAAAGCGCTAACCTGATTTCAGGTAAGCGTCTTGTTGCACGGTGTCACAGTTTTTCTTTTCATAAAAACAAAAGTTGAGTTGTGTGCTCTTATTGCACTGAGTTGCCCTATGTTTCAATTGTCTTTAAAATGTTTTGAGATGTTCATTTTCCCACATTGTAACTACCTGCTAGATATATGCTAAATAATAAAGTAAAGGAAGTATCTTTCAAAATAGTTTACAGTTTACCCCTCTAAAGTTTTTTTTTGCAAAGATTCAAAAAGGACAAAGATAGAAACCGCTCTTTATGAGAAGAATGTCCTGAAGATATGTTCCACTTGTTTGGTCTTGCACCTTCTCCACCAGATTGTGGATTAGTGTCTGCGTTTTCATAATATGTTAACCCTGACTTGTTCTGGTTTGAAAACGTATTGATTGGCTTCATTAACTACTCAACCAAAACCAATAAACAATTTTACATCATAAATCTCATTATACTCTTAACTAAATGGAATAGCCACAAATGCAGATTTACCATTCAAAAACCCGAAAGTCTCTGCCTTAATCAATGAAGTCAAACAATACATTAAAGTTATAAAATTTTCTAATAACTTAAAATCCATTCAACCCTACAAGGTATGTACTTAAAAAAGTTTAATATTTTGTTGCACTGTTTTTTATTATATCCCCTGATGTTTCTTTTTTTTTTTGCATTGTATTAAATTGTGTTGTTTCAATAATAAAGAATTGTTATGAAACCACGTCGTGAAACCACGAAACGTGCAGACATTTATTTTACACTTTACCTTAATTTTATTTTTATTTTTTTCTAAACCACTCTTTTTTTGGCACCACAGAAGAAGAGCTTGAAAACCCTTGCGGAAGAGTTGGACTGCACTTGTAACGACTAATATTGTGTCCAAAATAATAAGTACTAAATGGATGTTGAAGCTGCAAACGCAACAAGAAATTATTGAATAAATAAACGTCAACTTGAAAGTTAAAGAATGATTCTAATAACTGCCAGAAATATAACCCATTTAACCCTCCTATTATGTTTCGAATCTGGGAGCCAGTTGAACTTTAACACCAGGTCAAATTGACCCGTTTTACAGTTTGACCATTTACAAAAAGTACTTTACACAGTTAATCAACATTCATGGGAAACGCTTATTGGTGCTTATCAATTTTTGTATGGGCTTGAAAAAAATACAATCATTTCAAATGTGCGTCATTTATACGCGAATTGTCGGTATGCGTGGGTCGGCTAGGTCCCCATCCTCAGCAAACGTTCTACCGAGTTGTATTTCACCCTCCAGTCCAGTAGGTAGCGGCAGAAAATACTATATATGTGTTTTTACCCACAATCCACCAGCGGGCGACTGAAGGCGCCTTTTGCTGCAGCTTACCGTGCTACTTGTGTGCTTTGTGCATCACTGACGGATACCGCATGCATTAGTATACGATTGCCGTGGATTTGTTCGAGCATCCTACTATTTTTGTTTGATCCGTCCGACGTCGTAAATTCCACCGACATGGCTCCATTTGGTCTAATGACAGCAAGTGTGGGTCTTCTGGCCAAGTCTTTCAGTGTCTTCACTTGCACAAGCACTCTGGCAAGGTAGCTAAACTGCTTCAACTTTGTCCTCTATTCGTTTCTAGTAGTAGTACTTTTACAATTGGCATCACACCATCCAATATCCCATATATTGGTTGTACTAATATGCTGCATGCAAGTGTGTTCTTCTCCATGACCCTCAACAAAAAAATGAACTTAAACTTTATTTTACATTGCTAATGCAGTATTACTCTCTACCTAGTTGTACAAGTACCTGAGTGTGGTTTCTGCCAACATTGTTACTTGAAATCATACTTGGAATTTGTGGGCCGTTATTTAAATTGATCTTTGTGCATTTGCTTGTTGTTGGGTCATATTTGCAATTGACTAGGAGTGGGGTAGTAGATGAAGGGTGCTTCTACACCACTGCATACTCCAACCACAAAAAATGTTCATTTAAAAGTATGCATGGGATTATTTATATTAATAATAGAGAACCGTAGGATTTGTTTTTTTTTTTGTTGCATTGGACCATATATTTCATATCGTGTGTGAAATGACAGATCATTTCATAAATTAATAGTATTCAAAAATACATATTTTTCAAACATAAGAACTGCTTAGAGGTGCAACAAAAATCTAATTTGAAATGAGAAATCATTTCTGATGTCATAAAATTATGCCATTGTGCTGTCCTTCAATTACATAGTACCCTATACTGTATAGTGTGATGGTTATGTCATTTGTGAGTGATGAACACCAGGTAGAAAGCTTTAGAAATTAGACTGACCTTGCCAATGATTTGTTGATTCTTTGAATTTAATAGGGATGGACAAGTACTGAAATCAAGTATCAGCGTTTATCAAATACCTTGCCTTATTTTAAGTTATCAGTTCACCAGGGGTCTACAAAATTTTCCTCCCAGGATCACATACAGAAAAAAATAGATGGATGCAAAGGACCACTTTGAAAGTTTTTTTTTAATTTAATCAAGCAAAATCATGTTTTTTTTGTTATTTGTTTTAACTGACATACTTCTAACTTGACACCTTTCTATAAGGCAAATCATTTAGTATTCCACAAGATTTTGTGGCAGTAAGAGTTCCTGTCACCTACAAGAAAATATCAGTTCCTTCACTTAGCAGTAGCAGACACTAGATCAGAACCAAAACTGGAGTAATCTGTCGTAAGATGACATTTGTGTAATATTTCACAAATTTAACTTTGACACTAAGCAGAAAGTAGAGGAAACCATTTTTGCTTGTAAAAATTATACATATTCACCATAGTGTTAATAAGAGAAAAGTTACTGGTTTAGGTGTAGATAGTTAGTTTGCCTCTGCATATTTCAACTGCTTTTCTTAATTTAAAACAAATGTATTGGTTGTAAATGTAATTTCTAGTGTACTCTGTGGGCTGCTTTAAAATATAGCAGTCCACTAATTGCCCTCTCATCATAGTTTGGATTTTTCATAGTTTAGAATTGTATTGACAAAACAAAATACGCCTCGGGATTTTTCTTTATTCCTGCTTTGCGCAATCAGGATTTTTGGGGCCAATCATGATCACCAATCAGCAAATTTAAATATAAACCGATGTAACCGATAACCATATTAATTGAATATGAATGAAATAAAATAACACAAACATATTAAAAATGAAACAATAAACAAGGAATTTGCTTGCACTCACCAAAACAAACGGTGGTCACAATTGATCAGTCTTTTAAATATCTCCCGATTTTTCTTGACATCTTCATGCTCAAGCTTTCTCTTTGCACTGAGATGTACAGTTTATCCACTTGGGTGTTCCTAAACGTTTTTTAAAAGCACCGTAGCACATTGAGGAGCTCTCTTTACCTTCGAACTGAGATGTACAATACTGTAAATTCACTCGGATGTCCCCATAAGTTTTTAAAAGCACCGTTGTGCGTGTGTCCAGCCGTGCTTCGGTGTCTCGTTGCTGCCTCGGTTAAACAATTGAAGTTTGCAAATCCATTGCAGTTCCAAACACCAAATTGATCCTTTGCAAACAAAAGCCATTCCCAGCAGAAATGTTTGCCAGGGTTAGCTCACACCCCTGTTAGCCCAGTCAGAAATGTGGCCGAGTCGAGACAGGTTAGCTAATAGCTACGCTACGCCTCTAAAGCACTCAGGCAAAGCCAACACCGCGTAGCTACCTTGTTGAGCATTGCACCGCCTTCCTGCAGTGAGCATCTACTCATGTCACGTTCAATGTGAGGCCTCTAGATGGCGATCTTATGACTCTGTTGGCTATTACAGCTGTCTATTAAGTTATATGGGCTGCTCACATATCCATCTGCGCTTGCGCAGGAGCCCGCAATTGTTGACGCGAATGCTCTAGCACCTCCAGGAGCAGGCAGATTACATACAGCCTGGCGACACCAGTTAGCTGAATTCTAATATGCTAAAATCTCCAACTTAAAACTACAACACCAGAAGGAGCATAACCAAGTGGATATAATATGACACGAAAAGAAGAGAATATGGAGAATGATTTTAGACATTAAAAAAAAAAAAAAAAAAAATATATATATATATATATATATATATATATATATATGTATATGTATATGTATATATATATATATATATATATATATATATATATATATATATATATATATATATAGTCAGGTTATGCTTGGCCAGCAGCGAAGGCCTTGCTGGCCCTGACGGTCCACTACTGTCCCATAGATGTCCCATAGATTTCCCATATACTTGTACAAAAAACATGCTAGAGAAGTGAAAATGAGCACAAACAATACATAGTAATCAGTGTACTCTGTAGTAACACACATATATAACACATATTATCAATTTATTTCCCGCAGTACTAGATGGTTAATCGAGGAGATATTGTAGAAGGCAAGCTACCTTGTTGACAGTGGTCCCAGAACTGTCTTGTTTTGCATGGAAAAAAGTTGCTACTAGAATGTAATAGGTGTGTAATGAACCGCGGGGATGCCATTTCATTTTATTCCTACCATTCCTATACCCACTGCCATTTTTTTTTAAAAGCTATGGGACGCATTGTCCCAACGGGAGTGAAAGGGTTAAGACAGAAATAATGGATGGCTGTAATTGTTAGCGATGGGACATGATTCCATACGACAAGATCTCAGAGATGAGAATGGCATGAGATACAGTATCTTGTCCCTGCACAACACGATAACTTTATTTATTTATTTTTTCAATGGCTGCTTTTTAAAGTTCTGCATGACGGTAAAGCACGCCACCAAACGTGGTGAGAAAGCCAGCAGCCAACCTAATGCTCAGACTAATCATTTCTTGTCCCTGTCCCAATCGTCTACATACGTACTGTACACTAAACAGTAATATGTATTTGTATCTTTGGTCAACCAGAGCCACCCATGCTGCATCCAGGAACCCAGTGAAATGTCTGTCCACCCAAGTCAGTGGCCCCCCCAAAAAACCTCTCAATGGATACATGAGATATGTTTTGCAGCAGAAGCCAGTCATTGCCAGTCAGAACCCAGGTAAGGTGCAACATATGAATCTTCAATCACCTCATGATGCAAAGACACACAGTGACTGTTATGCACAGAATTTGAGGCGGGGGGGGGGATTATGGAATTCAAAGCTTACATGGATACATCTGTTCAATACAATCTTGTTTCCCTCAGAAATAAAACTAATGGATGCCATCAGGAAGATTGCACATGAGTGGAGGCTGATGAGCCCAGAGCAGAAACAGGTATTTCATCTTAATTACTACTCTGAAACCAGTGAGATTGATAAATACATCGTTAAAGGCTGACTTGGTAGTACATAGATAAGATTTCCTTGGTTTAATGCGTCGTAGTCATTACAGAGGTAACACTTTGCTACACGTGCTTCTTATTGCACACCATTTTGTACTCTTCTTTTTCTGTCATTTCTGCTCTTCAACCGTAAACGAAACACATGTGACGTCACTCGTGTTGGTGAAAAAATATGTCAAAGATCTTGGAGAGTTCTATCATTATACTATATCAAATACAGTGAAACCTCGAGAGACAGTCACTTCTGTACAGGTTTTCTTTCTTCATATTATGAAAATGACTTTGCATATAAAAGAAACAAAACGAAATCAAAACAAAACTTGAGATCTCAAAATTCCCATTTGAATTAAAGGCAACTTGAGATTCTACTGCTCATTAATATGGCTGGTCGTTGATAAGGAGTAGGAGTCGAATATTATTGTGCTTCTCTCACAACACATAAAGGAGCTTACTACGGTTGACATGGACATTGTGCGGAAGCTGGAGATATGACTACAACGGCAAAAACGAAGGAAATGCTATCTTTCTCTCATGAAGTTTTCTTTTTCTGCTGTTTGCCCTTCTCCTCTGCCAGCACTTTTACTTTAGAACAGGGGTCACCAACTCCGGTCCTCGAGGGCAACTATCCAGCATTTTTTCAGTGTAACCCTCCTCCGCTGGACCTTATTCATATGATGAGCTCATCAGGAAGCTCTGCAGGAGCACGATCATGATCATTTGAATCAGGTGCAGCAGAGGAGGGTTACACTGAAAAAATGCTGGATATGTGCCCTTGAGGACCGGAGTTGGTGACCCTTACTTTAGAGCGTCGCCTCATTCCAACAGTTATTATAACATTTAATGTGGTGTTTTTGAAGCACTTGGAATGATTTACTTGTAAAACACGATTCATAATATGACAAAAATCATATATTGATATATCAATATTATCACCCAGCACTACAGATCAAGCTTGTGTTTTGCGGGGTCGCAGTAGACTAGTCAAGTCGTTACGCCACAATGCGCTTCTGGGAAAAACTTAAAAAAAAAAAAAAACCTTCTTCCATGAAGCCGTTTGAAGATGCATACCTGCGGGAGAAGGCCAAGTTTAAGATTGATCTCCAGCGCTACCAGGCCCAGTTGACGCCAGCACAAATTGAACAACAAGTGCTCGAGAAGAGACAGAGGATGGCCAAGAGGAAGGCCATTCGCCAAAAGAAGGTAAGGCCAATTAACAGCAGATTGACAAGATTCAAAGTAATTTGGAATTTCTGTGGTTCTGGGGAATACAACTTGCTCATACAAGTTCAAGTCAAATTTTAATTGCCGTAATTTCACAACTATAAGACACCCTTTTTTTTTCTCTCCAAAAAATGAAGGCCAAAAGTATGGGCCGTCCTATAAACAGTAAGTTAAAAATTAGATTTTTTTTTTTTTTAATTTTATTCGACACCATTCAAGGAAGATTGATTTCATAGCCACATAAGATGAGTTTTGAGGCATAGATGCTCATTTTTATATCAACTGAATTCTTACTTACAATGATTACCATAATAGGACAAGCTAGGGTTGGGAGCTGGTGTCCTGGATGTTTCCCAGTTTTTTCCCCCCAACACACCTGATTTAAACCATTAGCTTATCAACTAGCTCTGCTGGAGCTTGAAAATAATCCTAATAACTTGAATCAGGTGTTTGAGAGAGAAAACTGGAAAACATGAAGGACACCAGCCTTCGAGGGCTGCAATTGCCCACCTGAGCAGGAGGGTGGACATCGGGTTGCTGAAAGCAGCTGGTGCCTGTTGCAGCCAACGGCAGCTCGTTTTAGCTGATGTTGTTTTGGCATGATTAGCAATAAAAGGAGTAAGCAGACTGAAACAAGGTCAGCCCACACACAGGAATATTATTATAACGGAGAGGATCATGTAAAAGTTATGATGTCTCCATACCTCGATACTCTTAATTGAACTAGCTGGAGAAGGGTGCTCCGATTAGTGAACACGGGAAGGTATTCCATTTGACTCGTTCATTAATTAGGGTCTTTTGGTATATGCACACAGTCATAAACTTAATCGAAAACAGATGGTCCGTAGCTTTGGATATATTTGGCAAAATGAACTGCGTCATGAGGAAAAAAAAAAAAATGCTTGGAGCACTGGCGCTGCATTCACTGACCGCTCACAGTGTGGGAAATCAGATACATGCTTAATTTGACTTGCAACAAACATACAATTCATGGATATGAACACAAGAAAGTATGAAGAATTTAAAAAAGATTAGATTTATTTAGTTTTGCTTTAGTTTTTACATTGTTGTGTGTTGGTGTTGGTGCGTCTTATGCACAGTAACTTAGAAAATACCAGAATTTGACCCTAAAATTAAGTGCATCCTATACATAAGTGCTTCTTTGTATATGGGGAATTCTAGTGGGCTTTTTTTTCATTGTGATGATGACTGAAGATTTGATGAGCAATCATTCCATATCACATTTAATCTGTCACAGTAGTGGTTGAATATTTTAACCTTATATAATTAACATTTTATCTAGGAAGCAACCAGCATGGGGAAGCCAAAACGTCCTCGCACGCCATTCAACATCTTTATGTCCGAACACTTTATGGAAGCCAAAGGTGCAAATGCACAGGTCAGTACTAAAGAATACAGTGGTACCTCAACTTCCGAACATCTCTTGTTGCGAAAAATTCAGTTTATGAAATGACTCAGTGGAAAAATATTTTCTCTCGTAACGAGAGAAAATTCTATATATAAAAGGCAACATTGTTGCCATATAATACCAGACACGAGACACCCAATGCTTGTGCCAAAAAGAATTAAATGTAATGTTATCAAAAGCCGTGATGTCTACCGTATTTGTTTGAATTTGTGATGCATTTCTAGAATTTAAAATATGCAGGCGTTCACACAAATGAGAGACAAGTTTTTTGTACCAATGTTTACTGTGGTTCTCCACTTGTCATCTTTACTCATTTCATCCTTACTTCCCATCATCAATTCTTACACCGTAGAACTAACAAAGATAAAATTGACCTTAGCTAACATTGTACATAAAAACACATATGTAATATCACCACTACCACTTTGGGCTGTCATGTCTGACATTAGTGTTGTTAGCGCATTGTTAGCATGTTGTTAGCACTTTATCAATGACATCACACAGGAAGCACTTCGCATGATCCCAAATTTGACAAGTAAACTTACATTCTCAAAATAATCCAACAATAAATCTTATTGCTTCTTGTTTTATTATTCTTTGCATATTTAGATTATTATACAATAATGTAATTCTGACATGTATTTGTTACTGTTTTATATGCATTTTCAAGTATGGTACTTCTACTTAATTATTTTGATCATCGGCTTCTCAAACCCTCCCATTGCTCATGTATTTTTGTGGCTTCTTGACTCTTCAGGGTGAATATGTATTCCATAACAGGATTTCATGTGTCTTTTAGGCCAAAATGAAGTCTTTGGTGGACGACTGGAGGAATCTTTTCAGCAATCAAAAGCAGGTAGGGTACAATAGATTTACATATTCTGCAATGCTTTATATATATATATATATATATATATATATATATATATATATATATATATATATATATATATATATATATATATATATATATATATATATATATATATATATATATATATATATATATACACACACACACAGTGGGCCCCCGTGTTACAAACTTAATCCGTTCAGCGGCTATGCTCGTAACTCAAATTGCTCGTATGATGGGCAATCCAAACCTATGTTAATTAGTGAATGCGTGCAACGCGTGCAAAAACCTTAGGTAAAAACATCACGACTTTATACACATATTAAAAATTAGTAACATAATCTACTGTACAGTTAAATTAAATAACATAAATATACAAAGGAAAAATGACATTTACCTTTGGGGCGACGTGACTTGAGCTGGTGGTGGGTGGAGGCGGAGGGGAGCAGAGACAACCCGCAGAATTTATTTATTTATTTTCTTAAAATAGAACTTTTCTCAAAGGAGAACAAATCACCGGCAATTTCCTTCTCTTTAATCCACAATAAAAGAAGCCTCTCCATTTTGTTGAAGACCGCCCCCTGGCGTACATACATACATATTTGCATTTCTGTTTATTTTTGTCCCAATAGCTCAAGAGAGACCATTATACAATCATGCAATCACTGGAAAAACTGAATGAATTGGTGCTATTGAATATAAACCCAAATTAAGGAATCATTTTGATGATTGTAGCTGTTATGACTCTATCTGACCACCAATTGTCACTAGTGTGGCTATTTTATAAGGCTTTGAGCCATTGAAAGGGAAAAAAAAGGACTGTGCTGTGGCAACAGTATCTAATTACTGAAACTTTGGAACTCCATTTGTAGAGTGGTTTCTCTTGAACTATTTGGAAATAGAAAGACTACCTAAAAATAATAATTTGTGTACATAAGTTATTATAAACATAAATTGTCCTCCTTTGATATCATAATAAAGCTCTGTTTTCACAAAGAAATCATTTACACAATTTGAAATAACATTGTCATGACTGACAGGTTATGCATGGTGGCATATAACATTTTGGGTCAAACCATTCTGATACGAGGGAGACTGGCTTTTGGGATATTAGAAATGAATAGCCACAAGAGTATGACATTCTTTTTGTAAACTTACAATATGCCTGTAATGTTTACTTTTTTGTGTGAACAGTTTTTAATACATTCATTGTATTTAAAAATCTTCTGTAACCGAAGGGTACGTGTCGCTCGACTATATCATGCTACTGTACTTATTATCTGTTAGCCTTCACAATCATTCTTTTTTTTCTTTCAAAAGGCAATTTTTGGGTTGCTGATTGTTATACACATCATCAAGCAAGCTGCCCAGTATCCAAATATGAATTTGTTCAACATTCCAGGTTTATACACAGCTGGCCGAGGATGATAAAATCCGCTACAAGAATGAGATCAAGTCATGGGAAGACAACATGCTGGAAATTGGACGAGAAGACTTGCTCAGAAGCAAGACTCCTTCCAGCCAGAGGAAAAAGGCTGGAGTAGCCTTAAAGGCCAAGAAAAAAAAAGCAGCGTCAGCAAAGAAGCCTGTCACCAAAGCCAAATCAAGAACTGTCAAGAAGACGACAAAAGGTGTTCTCTCAAAAGCTGTTAAGAAGACAAAAAAGACTTAAATCTTAGTTTTCTACTGGAATCTCTTCTTCAAAGTGTGGGAGACTACTACTACTTGTAGATGGATGTTTTGATGAAAGGTCTGTGTTCTGTTTGTTTATCATTTGGAGTGACAAACGTTGCCATCAAGGTTCACCCAAAATGAAAGCCTATAAATGTCTACCGTCTTGCCACAATAGGCTTCAGTTAATTGACTAATTTGTAAGGTTTCAACACAATTAAAGCGATCAATGAATAGAAAACCATTATTTTTTTTAATTGTTTCCCATCAGTAGTCTTGATGGTAGTATTGGTGCACCTGGCCATCACATGCAGATACCAAAATTGAAAATAGCAAACTAAAGCTTTTGACTTTTCCACAGAGACTTGGGTCATTTAAAAAAAAGAGCATTTCTTTTGCTGTCTTTTACAGTTCTGATTAATTTGCAAATACTATATTAGCTGATTATCTTACTACACAAAGTTGTTACAACCCAATGAATAAGTGGACCTATCTAGATAATATTATCTAGATAAAATGTATAAATACTGTATACCTAAAACTGTACCCTTTTTTACCCATGGAGGACATTTTGACCCATCCTGGGCTTTTAGATGTTTTTTGATGTGTGATGTCAAAGGAAAAGCATACCGGGGAAAAAAAACAAAAACAAAACACTAAGGACGCTAAAAAACTGCAGAGATTGTCAAAACATGTCAATGCTTGCAAACGGGAGGTTGAGAGGTACACCCTGCAGATTTCAAATTTAGCCCATGTCGGGTTCATTTACTTCTATAAAAAAGGAAAAGCTTGTCAATTTTGGACATATTGATAACCTGGCGTCTTATCAAGCATTTCCCTGATTTTTGAGTAAGTCCTGTCAACGGCAACTCGCAAATGGGCTGCCTTTGTGTTTACACCTCAACGCACCAGTGGCCAACTTTATACATTCGCAAGCTTTTGAATGACTTCATTGAGTGGCTTAGCCAGGACTCCCACAATGCAAATTCTTGCTATGAATTGTGGGACTTGTTGACAAAAGGCTTCAATCCAAGAACTAAATGTTGAAGCAAAGCTTTTATTTTGCCGCAGGGAAGTGTTTTATTTCATGCAACGCATAACGTTATGAAATGTCCCTGAACCACAAAAAAAGAAAAAAAAAAGTATGCATTGCCTCAATTCTTTCACCCCCCCCCCCAAAAAAAAAAAAAAAATATATATATATATATATATATATATATATATATATATATATATATATATATATATATATATGTGTGTGTGTGTGCGTGTGTTTGTTTGTGTATGGATAGAGCTGATGCCACCATTTCAGGGCTTGAACGGAAATATATATTTATATTTGATGTTATAGCCCTTTCAAAGTCAGACCAAGTTGGGTGATAATAAGGCCAGGTTGGTAAAAAATCCCCGGACACCCAGGGGTCAACGTTGACTGAAGGAAAAAGCAATATCAACCAACTTTCAACAATTGTCAACAACAGCATTCATACAGGTTAAAGGTTTGCCAAAGCAGAAAACAACAAGTGCATCAAAAGTGCCTGAAAAAAAGACGCCAATCCTTATTTTATTACAATTACGCTTCACTTGGCAAAAACAAATCATTTTCCCTGGGGTCATCCCTAACCCTAACCCCCAGGGGGGACCGCACCACTGTTTGAGAAGCACTGACTTAAGTCTAACAATGTTCTCAAGGAAATGCTTGTGTAAAATTTTCTTTGTTAGTAGTTTCCCAAAAAAGACCTTGTGCACAAATAAAATTAAGAGCAGCTATATAATTCCTATATTGCCGAAACACATTGGTACTGTATGTATATACATTTTTATTTCACTTATGCAAGAAGGCTAGATCAAATGTTCTACATTTACAATTACAGTTCTTGAATTTACAGTGTAGCAATGCATATGGTTGCCATCATCTTGCAGTATTTGCATTGGCATAATGCTTTCTGTGATAGAAAACAATATCTTTCAATAAAACTATAAACGTAATCAAACTATGTGCATTTGAAAAAAGTTGACTTAAGTATGGCATTGGCCCAGAATGGATTTGAATGTTGCACTTAGTTTTGTAAGCGCTAACAGACATTTTACAATACTGTTTAGCCATATTCCTTTCTATTTCAGATGTACACAACTAGTCTGGTACTGTACATGACAGGATCTTCCACACAAGGAAGACGGGGAGGAAGACTTGCAACTTGACTGAAATTGTATCATTGCTATTAACTAGTTTTAATGTAACATAAGCTTGTGCAGATGCACCACTGACTGTGAAATGTTTTCATTATAAAATGTCCCGGAACCACAAAAAAAGAAAAAAAAAATGTATGCATCGCCTCAGTTCTCTTTCATCCCAAAAATCATGAAGAAATTCGTATTTCACGGACCATATCAAACTTTGTCTTTTAGGTTTTTCTAGTTTAGTTTTAGTTTAGTTTAGTTTGACTCTTCAGTATTAGGTAAGACCAACTAAAAATATACTCTTTAAGATTCACAGAAAATTACCTGGCATCACTGTCCTTTTGTATTGTGGTTTTCAATAAATATTGCATGCATCCACTTTGTTGTTATATCAAACTTAACATTGACCTGACATTAACAATACATTGGAAAAACAACAAAAGCCCATCGAAAATCAGGGGAAATTACCAGACTAAAAAAAAAAAAACATTTTGCGAAGTGCCCAACAGAAGACAATTGCAGAATATTTTGCAAATATGATTGATGTTGCAAAATAAGGTCATATTTCCAATATCACAGAAAAAGTTACATGCTACCTTTACAACAAACATTTATTTGTGCATTACTAAGTAAAAATAATCTGTACCGAACAAGGTCAAAAGCAGGGGTACAGAAATATGTAATCAGACATCTAAGAGAATATAAAGATGAAAACCATAAGGAATCTGCCCTAAAAAGGAGAATTTGAGTAGAGGAAACATTTAAGCATAGTAAAGTAAGTAAGTAAGTAAGTAGAGGAAACATTTAAGCATAGTAAACAAATGCTATCAGATACCATAATTCCCCAAATATAAGACGCACCTGTGTATAAGATGTGTCTTATACAAAAGACACACCCTTAAAACATAACTGTTTCAAGGTTTTACTGTATACAAAGCTTACTCTCGATTTAAAAACATTTGTAGTAAAAAAAAAAGGGACAACACATAACCACTTAACTACTAAACTACTGAACTTTACATTTGCATATCATGTAAGTAGCATAAAACAAGCATAGCAAACAGATGCTATCTAAAACCATAATTTCCCAAATATAAGACGCACCTGTGGAAAAGACACACCCTTAATTTTAGGGGTCAAGTTCTGGTATTTTCATGTTAGTGTGTATAAGTTGTACCAACACACTTTCAAAACTAGGAAAACAGAAAAAATCTTTTTTTTTGTAATACTCATATTTTCTTGTGTTCATATCTTTAAGTTGTTTGTTGCGCAAAGTATTTCAGATTTCCCACAATGTGAGCGGTGCATAAACACTTCGCCAGCCTAACGTTGAACGTGTGCTACACAAGTTTTTTTTTTTAAACTTTCCCCCGCAATGCAGTTCAAGTTTATTTGACCATAAATACCCAAAGTTGAGCAGCATCCATGTTTCACCAATGATTGATTATGATTGTATGTATATGTCAAATGACCGTACAAAATCAACGAGTCAAATCTCACACCCTCCAGTGTGCTCCTACCGGTGCACTCTTAATTGAATCAAATGGTGACGTTATAACTTTTACATGATCCTCTCGGTTTTTGTAATATTTTCTGTGTGGGGACAAGGACGGACTCGGACGTTGGTTCGGTCTGCCCGCTTCTTTTGTTGAAAATATTGCTGTAACCTCAGCTAACACTAACTGTTGTTAGCTGCAACAGGCACTTGATGCTAACAACCAACGGACGTCCCCTTCCTCTGGCTCGTCTCACTGAATATGGCCGATAAAAAAATTGCACATCCGTGCATCAAAACTTGGCTTATGTGGCTGACAGATAAATCTTCCTCAAATGGTGTTGCATAAAAATAAAATCCAATCTATAAGTTACCATTTAAAGCAGTGGTCCCCAACCACCGGACCATGGACCGGTACCGGTGCGCAGATCAACTGGTACCAGGCCAAGTGGGCTGCACCCGAAATAATGTTGTGGAAATGATTTAATTTAACAGTTCATGCGTTTGTGCTTGATTTTTGTTTTTTTGGTGCTGCTTCAGGCCGCTGTTGATATTACATACATAGTGAGAAGGATGATGTGGATTTTAGAGCAGCAGCAGCTGGGGACGGCTGATTTATAGGACACGCACATACTTTGGGCCTTCATTTTTTGGAGGAAAAAAAGCGTCTTATATTTGGGGAGTATTCTGTACTTATTGAACTTTTTTGTGGGGGTCATAAATTCAGTATTTTGAGGGTTGTACAATACAAACAGAATATCAATATAATACAAATAAAGAATTTAGGGGGAAACTGAATAACACTGTTTCCTTCATAATCAGTTGGTTGCAATGACAGTTTGTTATTGAAGGTAACATTCCAAGCAATATAAAAGATCAAAAAAAAAATAAAAAAAAAATGAACATAAATCATGCGATCTGGGATCTCTGCTGCTGACGAAATATCAGGAATCTTGTTGCTGGTGTGTGGATTGCTCCAACAATGTTTGAAAATTTGGAGCTAAGACCAGTTTACGTTCGATGTTTCCTAACACCATCATGTCTCCAGTCTTACCGTCAGACAGATTCACTGACACCAGTTGCTGGAAAAAAAAAAAAAAAAAAAAATTGCATAGTGTTTACATATTTATTAGTGCTTTTCTGATAGTGGTAATGAAATAGAGCATTACACATCTTTAAATACCTGGAGAAATGATAAAGCGGCTCCATCGGTGATGTCCATGACAATATCGCCCAACTTCATCTCCACCTTTCCGGACTTTCTTATTTGGAGCTTACCCAGAAATCCCTCTTGGAATTCTGACAGCACAGGTGAACACTTTACTGAAGGGGACTCCTTGAAAGGTTTTAAAAACAAGGATGGTAAGGTTGGTAAGGTAAAATTACACTTTGTTTACAAATGAACTAACAAATATAAGTGGAAAAAATCCATCCATTTTCTATAGCCGCTTATCCCCACAGGGGCGCAGGCTTGCTGGTGCCTATCTCCTGAGCTTTTTGCTTTTTAACATGTTTTTGACTCGAATAAATGAGATATACAGCCTTTACAAAGGATGTCTCAGGATTGTGGCATGATAGACACATTTACCAAGCAGTAACTAATTGGGAATGGGAAAGAGATCTGTTTTTTAGTCTTTTAGGCCAGGAGTTCATTGAAATACACGTGGGAATGCGCTGCCTGTCAATAAACTCCGTTGAAGTAAGACAGCCAAACATTTTGAGAAGGCCAGTCAATGCTTTAAAATAAACTGTACCATGAAAGAAATGTATGACATTAATCTCCTTAATATCTTTTTTTTTTTTTCCTGTAAACATTGTCGTGACAAGGGTCACGTCGATAGTATTTACTTCCTCAGAGTGAGAAGCTCCCATTTGTAAATTACACTATGTTTTATTTTTATTTTTTAGGTAAGACCATTTGGCATTTAAGGCAATTGGGCAGTTGGCCCGATGCGCCTGAGGTTTGTTCCCTGCAGATCAAAGTCCTGAGAGGCCCAATCAATCTCCCATCAGCATACTAACCAGGCTTGACCCTGCTTAGCTTCTGAAATTTGGGAGTTCTCAAGGTAGTAAGGCCATTAGCAATGTTTATTTAACAAAATAAAGGACATACAGGTTTTCCTTTTTTGTTTACAATCCCTGTGGTATGATTGTTCAATATTTTGCCCTATTGGTGTGTATATTTTGTTGTTGCAGCTGTTTTCATCTTGTGCTTTTTTTTTTTTAACTTTTTTTGTTTGTTTTGAATTTGCATCCATGGTTTTTGTGATTGCCTGTTTTTTACACTTTTTTTAAACTACTTTTTATTTCTTGTTTGCAGCTGTTTTAATCTTGGTGTGTTTAGGGTGTTCTTTTGTAAACAAATACAAACCACAATACCCAGTGTGGACTCACTTGTGCTTTCCCATGCAGAGATGTCTTGTCCTTGACAACTTGATCAAATCGTGGTTTAGGACTGGACTCAGCTTTTTGTGCTTTCACTGGCATACAGTCAGGCAACTGCATGAAGAAGAGCTCCTCTTTGCCAGCTAGGCGGAGACCCTGCAGTATCTCCACCAAAGGTAGCTGGTCTCTGTTTTGGCCTGTTCTAACCTGAGGGCCACTGGATGGTTCGCTGAAATGAAGAGGCTTCTCTTGGCTTGCTTTAAAAAAACGAGAGTCAACAGCAGGGTAACATAAGGTAATGGGAATGTGATATTAAGGTCTTCGCATCAAACAGGGGTGCCCAAACCTTTTTTTTTTCTTTTTTTTTTTTTTGCCTCAAAAACTACTTTTTCAGTAGCCAACATTCCACCTTTTTTTAAATCACCTTTTTTTTTTAATTGTTTTTTTTTTTTATGTATGTATGCATGTATGTTTGTACGTACGTACGCACATATGTATGTATGTATTTGGGATAAGGATAGCAGTTTTGTTTGACATATTTAACCATTAATGTTGTAATGGAAAAATTCAACATTTATAATGCACCTTGTGTGTGGATGCAGATATAATGTTGGTGCAGACTGTAGATGTATTGATTAAAGTCAGAGGTGGGTAACATACTTTTTTTTGCTAGGTTGACATTCGTCAGAGGTCCGCCCCCTTTCCGTCATCGTCGGTCCGTCATTTTTTTCAAGCCAGATGAAATTGTAATCCGTCAGTCCGTTGGTGTATTTTTGGCCAACCTTCTGCCAATACTAGAGGGTGAAATTTGAGGGTTTTTTTTCTGGTCTGTCATTCGTCAGGTGCTAGTCTATATCTGTCTGCACTCATACTAATTCTTTTTTTCTGTTTTTGTACTTGCACTTAAAGTTAACTCGATGTCCGTGGTTCTACAGTTACACTGCAACTGAAACACAGCACACTAAGTGTAACATGAAAACAAAGCCAGCTAAGGGGCTCAACCCTAGGCTATAATACTGTACACCAACATGTTTATTATCCCACATCTGAAGGAATGCAGTGGATGAGAGTGCAATTACCAATCATGTCCACTGGAAGGCATTATCATGCTTTACATCATGATGTCAAACTCAAGGCCCGGGGGCCAAATCCGGCCCGCCACATCATTTTATGTTGCCCGCAAAATGCTAATTATGACTTACAGTCGGCCCCCGGCTTACGAACACCCTGATTTACGAACAATTCGCCTTACGAGCGTGGATCACGGAGATTTTTGTCCCCCACCTACGAACAAACCTTTCGCCTTACGAGCAATCCGACATGCCGGCCATTAAGTATGTGAATATGTTTCTCGCTTAACTGCGTCAACAAAATCAGCAGGTGCGTCATTTAAACCTTTAATAGATACTTGTGGCAGCAACGTGAACGCTATTGTTCTTACAACGTCACAGTGACTGTCTCAGTCACGGTGTGTAAATATATTACCATTTAAGTGTAGTGTTTGTACAGCTAAAGGGAAAAACAGCTGACATGAAATTAAATGTGCAGATTGCAGGACAAAGAATTGTCATTGGTTTAAATGTGTTTTTTTTTAAATTAATTGTCAATACATTCCAACCGTTTAAAAAAAAGTGCGAATAAGTATCAGTCAGTCACGGAGATGCCAATATGATATTGGTCGATTAAGGTCACCCGGTCTCACTCACGGAGATGCTATTGGCCGGCGTCACACGTCAATCACAGAAGTGCCGATATGCTATTGGCCGAACGCCTTTATCTAGCTTGATGGCACAGCTGGTTGGGATGGAAGGAAGGAGAGAAAATGAGTGAAAAACGGAAGGGAGGAATGTTGTGAAGACTTTGCAAACTTTATCTGTTAGACATAGCTTCCAAAATTACTAGCAGCGGTAAAGGAAGAAATAAGAGGATGATGTTTTAGTATCTCCGTGATTAGCACCCTGACTGAAAGAGTTACTGTGACACTGTAAGACCAATAGCATGTCTGCTTCGCCGTGTTGACTTTGAGCGATGGTCTCTGCTCCCCTCCACTTCCACCCAGCTCAAGTCACGTCATTCCAAAGGTAAAAGCCATTTTTCCTTTGTACTTATGATTTAATGCAAATTTACAGTAGATTATGTCACTCAATTATAATATATGTGTACAGTCGCGGTGGTTTTACCTAGGGCTTTTGCGCGCGTTGCACGAATTAACATGGGTTTGGATTGCCCGTTATACGAGCAGTTCGAGATACGAGCGTACCCGCTGAACGGATTAAGTTCGTAACCCGGGGGCCCACTGTACTTATGACTAAATTTCAAGTTTTGTCAATTATAAAAACATTTTGGGGGAAACTATAAGCATTTTTTTTTATTTACCAATCCCTTTTTGGAACAGTTTTTAACTGGCCTCTGATCTGAAAACTAGATAAATATATGAAGATCATACTTAAAATGGATTCGACTTCACAGTCATAATGGCCCTCCGTCAGAAACTAGGGGTACAATTTGGCCCATAGTTCAATTGGGTTTGACACCCCTGATTTACATGATACTCAAATGATGGATGTCAGTTCTAATCCATGCCGGCCCTACAACTATAGAAGATGGTTTTGTTAACATGTGTCTAAATTAAATCTGTCACATACACTACAAGTAAAACAAAAATATTTCCGAGGTTGAATTTACAAAAAAAAGGCTTTGATTAGGGAATCAAAAAAAACTTCTCTCTTGCATTTGCTGGCCAAGCGCCAATCAGAGAAAGTATTCGGGTGCATAATCCATTGGTTGCTTGAAAGAGTGACCGCTTGCAGTGAAAACGCATCCCAGAATGCTCTTATCAAAAAGCAATTTCTTAATATAAAACATATTTAAAAAGCAAAACAACACAAAAACTTTTAACACCTAGTCAGCGAAACTGTATAGTATGAGTTTTGGTCTTTGAAACTAGGACTAAGAAAGGGAGCAAGTACAAATAAATCAGCTGTGTTATAGCTGTGAATGACAAGTAGTGAACTGAACCAACCCAGTTTCTTCACGCAACTGAAAATGTTTCTCCACTGCTTGATGGTACTGTAAAGTGAGGACTGTCACATTGACTGCAGGGTGATTGCAGTTTGTACTATAAAAATGCAGCAACATAGCAGATAATCATGCAAGTTAGGTGAATTATATTTAAGTAAGCAAAAAGGGCCGTGGTGGGTTGACAGACATCTGACGTAATGTCTATCCCAACGATTACAAGGAAGGAAGAAAATTGCAATCTCGACATTTTTAATGCACCATTTTTTGGGGGGGCATTCCTGTCATTTGTCGGCCCGGCGGCAAAACGGGCGTACGTCGGTGACGGACTGACGGACCGTCCGTCAGTGCTGATGAAGTGCCCACCTCTGATTAAATTTTAGGAGCAGTGACACAATCTTGTGTCATTAAATGCGTACCTATCCTTTGTTTTTCTGACACTGTTATTAAAACTGTGAACGTAATAATGTTGACTCTGCAAGAACCCATCATATTTTTGTTTTTAGCTTCACAAACTGAAAATAGTCACTGTACTTACTTGCATCTTGAAAATGTTATGAGATGTGAATCTTAATTTGATTACTCCCATAAAACTACAGTATGTTAACTACCATAAGTATCCTTATTAGTTGTTTTATATATAGTTATTTCTTTAGAGACTTTAGTGGGCTTTATATGTGTTAATAATTAGGTGATTTTCCGTATCTACTATTCTTACTAGTTTTACATTGCACCGTGAGTGACAAGTGTGAGCTTTTGATTTAAACGTTGAAAATTCCTAGTCATTGGCATTGCTACAGAGAACATTTATTTGTTTTGCTTCCTAAAATTGCAATGGCAGGTTTGAAGCACATTTATAACTATAACTAATGCCAAACATTAGAAAAGTAACAAAAATGGACAAGAAATAGACTACAGAAAAGTAGTCACATTAATTATGCAGGAAAAAGTAACCCGTTAGCCCAGCATCACTATTGTTGATGCCTGTTATTTGTATTTTCATGTCAGGCAGTGTCATGTGATCTTCCAATATTACTACTTGAACACCTCTGGCATATGTAGATGTTGTTTTTCTTACTTGTTGAACTTGTCTGACTCAAAGGTAACTGGATAGGTTTCAGCTTGGCGTCATTCCTTAAACTTGGATCACATAAAAACTGGGGGAAGCACAGACAATAATATAAAAAATATTGATAAAGGAGGTACAGAACTGTTCTGTATTTTCTCTTTTCAATGTTGACTTACAAAGGCCCTTACGACTCAGAATGAAAATAAGTAACTCACATCATCTCGCTGCAGTTTTCTGAGTAGCTCATCTTCATCACCAGAATCTTGCGGTTCATCTTTGACAAGTTTGCGTTGAGGAAATGTTGTGGGCTCACACACTTCTGGAGCAGAAACCCAGCCTGCAAGATTAAAAATTTCAAACATGTAGCAAAAACAAAACGTTGAATCATACAGCAATGTGACAAATGGCCACCAGCTTTGGATTCCCCCATCCCCCAAAAAACACGTGGATTGAGGACTTCAAATGCTTACAAATACAGTATAACCAATAAATTCACTCAAAAAAATGTGATTGTTTTTGTACAGGTACATGACAGATTCTGTCACACATACTGCTTTTCTCACCAATAATCTTACATCTGCGCTACTTAAATGACGTTTGTTGGGAGAAAGTCGGCATTTGAAACATAGCACACATTTTGACACGTTGACGTCTTGGAATTATGCCCTGAAATTGGTGGATATTTTTAACTGAAACTCTGAAGAAGGGGGTTCGCTGAGTAGAAGACGAAATGGAAGAGGTGAGAACTTAAGAAATTATGAAGTTATATTGGTTTACTGATAATTTGAAGGTGTTTTCGAACCAGATATTCAATTTAATACAAAAACATTGCAAAAATAGACAATTTTCCCCTCCACACAAAAGGCTCACTTTCTCCAGAATGCTTTTATCAGCTTTTCAAAATCCTTTCCGAACTGTACTCAAGTTGAATTGGCCTTTCCGAGCACACTTTGCATTTTGACAGATTTATTTCATTTTTTATCATGTCACGTTGCTACTGCATATAATGGCCATGGAACCTGTTTTCCGCAGTGTGTCAGCAGGACCCTGTTCAAAGATGGAGTGAGACTGGATAGTCCGTGGCTTCTCTTTCCTCCTGCTTCTGGTCTCTCTTCTTCTATCATCTCTCTGTTTCTTCTCTCTTTTGGGGCTCGCTTGAATGTCTTCCTTTATTCTGGAATTAGACATTTTTGAAGTGGGAAAATGTCAACTACTTACGGAACATGAGAAGAATGTACTGTCATATAATTTTGAACTCAAATGCAATTGTTAATGATGACCACTTACTCATCTTTTATTTTCCTCACAGCATTGACGTTTGGCTCAAATGTTTTCTTGGGAGAAACGAGAAAAAAGTCAAATTAAACAACTGTATGTAAAAAGTACAGAGGAATACTTTTTTATAGAATCCTGCCTAACATATTATATGTGACAACTATGACTTTAAATGTTAATGAAAATGAACTTTTGAAATCGCTTGGAACACAAACAGGTCTCAGGAGGGCATACCCACACACCAAACGGGAAATTATAGTATTTTCCAGTAAATGTCTATGAGCCAAAACACTGTGCCGTCAAAGCAAAAAACTGTTTTTATAACACTACTTTTTTCAGAGTAGACTTAGTACTGGCACACAAGTGATCAAGTGTAACCTTTAATTTCCACCCAGGACTACAGTACTACCATTTTAACAGGCAAATATCAAATTGACTCTAAAAACAATGAGTTCTTTTTGTCATTAACACGTAAAAATCCCAGAATTGTAACTGTTCATGCTTGTGGGAAAATTACATGCTGCGGAGGGATTTACACATACTACTTTGGTACCATTTTTTGACAACTTCGTCCCAAGGAATTTTATTTATGTTGACATAAAGAAGAAAATTCTTTTAGACAAAAGTAGTACTTTTCCACAATCTTGAAACAAACTTGATTCCGAGGAACTACCGCAAATTGAAGTGAAAGGCTTATAGTAAAAAAAGTGCTTTATCACTAAAGCTGTGGCGATTTGATGCACATGAACCACAGTGAAGGGAGTTGTAGAGTTTTGCTTAAAGTACTGTTTTTGCATCTACAAGTATCTTGGGGTATCTACATGCAACTTTAGGGGAGGCAAAAATTAAAAATTTTGGCAGGGCTTGAAGCCTAACCACAAATAGGGGATTATTCTTGCTATTTCGAGTGTATTTTTTGAAGACATTGCATTTATAATCCAATCCAATCCAACTTTATTTCTTAAGCACTTTAAAAAAACCCACAGCTGACCAAAGTGCTGTACAGAAAATAAAAAACATTGTAAAAACAGACACAACAGCTCAAAGACATAAATGCTAAATCTGATAAGACAAATAGAGAGAGTAAGGGTCAAAAATAGAATAAAATGAAGGATGAAAAGAATGAAATAACGAATAAAAATGATAAGGATAAAAGAATAAAGTAATAAAATAAAAGTAAAAATCCACTGTCTTACTAAATGTTAAACGCCAAGGAGAAGAGGTGGGTTTTGACAAGGGATTTAAAAACAGGCGGGGAGGAGGCCTGTCTAATGTGCTGAGGCAGGTTGTTCCAAAGGTTTGGGGCTGCAACAGCAAAGGCACGGTCTCCTCTGAGCTTTCGCTTAGTTTGCGGCTCTCTCAGGAGCAGCTGATCAGCTGACCTGAGATAGCGAGCAGGTGTGTAGGGGTGCAGAAGCTCAGAGAGGTATGGAGGGGCAAGACCGTTCAGGGATTTAAAAGCAAATAAAAGGATTTAAAAATGAATCCTAAAATGTACAGGCAGCCAGTGAAGTGAAGCTAAAATGGGGGAAATGTACAGTAGTCCAGCCGGGTAGTTATGAAGGTGTGAATAACTACCTCGAACTGCTGCCTTGAAAGAATTGGCTTAATTTTGGCCAGCTGCCTCAAATAGTAGAAGCTCGATTTGACAACCGCCCTGATCTGGTTGTCAAATTTGAGCTCTGCATCGACTTTTACTGCTAGCTTGGTGATGGTGGGTTTAACATGCTGGGCCAAGGAGCCCAGGTCTGGAAGGGGTGTTCCAGTGGAGCCACCAAAAACCATCACCTCAGTTTTCTTTTCAAAGAAATTTTGAAAATTCAATGACATCCAGGCTTTTATGTCGTCAAGACACTTAAATAATGTAGCGATCGAGTAAGTGTGCCTCTTTTTAAGAAGGACATAAACCTGGCTGTCATCGGCATAAAAGTGGAAGGAGATACCATGCTTCCTAAATATAGAGCCAAGTGGGAGCAAGTACAGGGAGAACAGGAGAGGGCTAAAGATCGAGCCCTGGGGAACCCCGCACGAGAGACCAGAGGAGGACACAGAGTCACCAAGGCTGACATAAAAAGTAGGGTCAGCCAAGTATGACCTGAACCACTCGAGCGCCACGCCCCTGATGCCCACCCATTGCTCCAAGCGCGAGGAAAGTACAGCAGTTATGCACATTATTTTTCCATTATAATTACCTTTGTTTTCTTCATGGCACCCCCTAGTGTTAGATCCCTATTTCGGAGAGACGATAGTCTTCGAGTGGCGACAGGAGAAGAGATGCATCCTAGACCTAGACCGTGCAGTCCTCTGCTCGCAGTAAAACTCAAACTAGCCCTACTGTTAATCCCAGAGGAGCAGGGGGCCTCTTCTTTATCTTTTATTTCCATAATACAAGGTAGTTAAATCATAATACAAGGTAGTTAAATCCCTTTATGTCCGTAAGGGCAGCGTTGCGCACTTCCTTTCTCCGAAACGGTCGTTAATTCGAAATACAATATCAAACAAAAAGCTTTTATCTCGAAAGTAAACGCACTGTATGCTGTGTTTTACTTCTGCAAATATGCATGGCTGCTAATAATCCTCTGCTCAACGGTTTCGTTTTTTACTTCTTTGAAACCTACGGCTTCTACTTAAATCAACTTAATTCTTCTTATCTTAACACATTTCAGTCTGAAATGTGCATGCCAAGTGATTGTGTAGATAACAAACAAAGCGTCGTTGGACCACAACAAACTCCCCAAAAGCTACGACTTCCGGTCGAAGACATTTTCATTTGAACACAATGAACGCGGTTGTCGCAGCAGTCCGTATATGGGACTTTGCTTACATTGTGTGTTTCCTGCAGACTGCCGTCAAACATCTAGGTCATGCATTAAAAAAAAAAAACGCTTGCTGTTGCGGGAATCCTAGACACAGAAGAAATACGCAGCCTGCGTTTTAAGATAGTATACCCCACTACATAATTTTTCCAAATTAACACATTTCGCTTTGAAATGTGTACTTACGAAGCGTGAAGACAAATACGACGACTTCCGGTCGTGGACATTTCCATTTGAACACAATAAACGCGGTTGACGCAGCAGTTCGTATTAGGTTCTTTGCTTACGTCGTGTGTCTCCGACAGACTGCCGTCAAACGTCTTGGTCCTGCACTCATAAGGAAAAAAAAATAGCCGCTTGCATTTGCGAAAAATCCTAGACACTGAAGGAATATGCAGTCTGCGTTTTAAGATCGTTTACCCCAAGACCTACATTTTGTCCTAATGAGCGCCTGTTGTTGCGTTATAACGAAAATACCCTAGTACAGCCGCTAGAGAGCAGCGTCCCTTTAAAATAACAGTTTTATATAAACTCATCGCATAGTAGATAATTCGTATTTATTTTACACAAATTACAAGATAGATTCAAAGTTTTAGTGTTTTAAGCAATATCAAGTCGATGTATTTCAGCTAAAAATAAAATCAAGCTGCCATTAATAAAAATAAAACGTCCTCATTGTTTTTCATTGTACTCGGTGCAATGGAACGCGAAGAGGGCCAGTAAAAGAATTAAAGCCTAAAAAACAAGTGGATTTGATGAATTTAAAAATATTTTATTTGAATCAGTTTCTGTACCACTCATGTATGTCAACCTATCCCCCCGCCACCACAAATCTGCGTATTAAACCACCTGCATAATCAAGATAATTGCGCATGTTATAACTTCGGATTTCAGATAAATAAGTCACTCTAAAATTTTACGCCCTTTTCATACATAACGCATCCCAAAGGGCTACATATGCATTTCCTACGCTTTTATTTTGAAAGTGACTCGCAAAGCGCTTTCAGACCCTTATCGTAGTATAGAATTTAAAAACAGATGTTTAAAAACTAAGTGGATGCTGATTCAATTTCAAGGGGAGGCTGGCCTGACCCGGTCAGACCGCAATGACAGGAAGTGCTTCTCTTGCAACATCACTGCCACGTCTCTGCAGTGGCAGCCAGGATGGGCCAAGGCGGATGACGAGAGAGAGAGAATGGCGAGGAGAGGAAGGAAATAGGAACCTTGTCACAGAGGCAGCTTCGGCTTGATGTCTTGAAGACGCTCGGAGGATCTTGTCGGAACCTCCATTATTTCGACCGTGTTCTTCCTCCATGCTTAGCTCAGGCACGATGGACGAATTCATTACCGAGGAGGAAGAGCCTTGGTACGACCAACGAGACTTGGAGCAGGGTAAGATTCCCCCTTCTTGGCCGCAGCATCCCAAGCTTGAAGCGGCTACTGCCGCATGCCGCTCCGTGACATCTCTCATAACAAAGGCCAACCCTACGCGCGCGACTGATAATAAGTTTGCATTCTTATTTTAAGTGGCAGAGTCAAGACCATACTAATTTTTGGTCGCTTGGTTGAGTCCTAACAGAATGTCTTGAAAGCAGGCAGTGTAAGTGCATGTCCCTAAAAACTGCTCGGTTTTTATTTATTTATTTATTTATTTATTTATTTATTTATTTATTTATTTTTCTCGTGGGCAGCATTGTGTAGTAATGATTTCTGTCTCAGGGCTGTTATGACTGTGAAGCTAAATACATTTTACGTATGATCGTCACACATTAACCTCATTTGGAACTCAAGGGACAATTAAAAACTGCTCAAAATGGGGATTGGTAACAGAAAAATGTTCTTTGTTTCCCATGAATCTATAAGAGTTTAAATGAACGTTCAATTTCAGGATATTAGTCATAAACTTTCAATCATAATTAGCATTTCATGGGCCACTTAAAATGATGTGATAGGCCTAATATGGCCCCCAAGCCTTATATTGCAGTGGTCCCCAACCCCCTGCCCGAGAACTGGTACCGGTCTGTGGATCAACTGGTACCGGGCTGCGTGGGCTGCACCCGAAATATTGTTTTGGAGATGACTCAGTTTAATGCTGCATGCACACCGAACGCGAACAAGGTGAAAAAGCGGAGAGTTTTGTATTGTAGTCAACGGAGTTCGCGTGACTGGCCCAATGCGCGTTGGGCGACGCGAATGGAGCGATGCAAATGGCCGCGCGCGGTCACGAGAAGCAAAATTTCACCTTTCTCGCGAAGTTAAAATGTTTTAACTTTTTTCGCGTTTCCTGTCGCGACAGCCAATCAACTTTGGGAACATTCAACGGCTCACGCAAGGGGCAGGAATGAATCATGGCGGCCGCTTTGCGGTCACCGGGAGCGATCCAATACGGCCAGCTGAGCTTTCAATACAAAACAGAGCCAAGCTAGAGCACTCACCTGGCTTGCAGAAAGGCGGAAGGGAGAACTTGGGACAATTGGTATGTGCAGCGTTTGCTTCATTAACAGCTGTTGAACCGTAGATACTGTGCTAAGCTAACAATAGCGCAGCATTGTCAGCACAATATTTAGCACGGTCTCAGCCACCTGATTGTGACATTGAAACTTTTGGCGCTGCCTCTGGCAGCTGTTGATATTACATACATATTACATTTACATAGGATAATGTGGTTTTAGAGCAGCCCCTCCCCCACAATATGACCGTTGGCCTCTGGCCGCTGTTGATATTACTTACATAGTGAGACACATGTGCACTAGCACATTCGCTTAACTGGAAGTGGTCATCCTCCACATCTTGTTGTGATATACAAAAAGGTTAGTTTGGTCACTTATATTAAAACATAAACACATGTTTTTGCAAACAGTCAAATAATCACATTTTGTCCGTTAGGGAATCCCGAACAAAAGGTCCAGCCTTTTAGTCATGTGTGTATTATCATGAAAAATGATCCATGCAAATATGATCACAATTCTGGAAAGAGATTTACTGTTTATTTGTCAAGAATTATTTATTTAGTTTGTGTGTGCATGTGTATGCACACGTCTGTCTGAGTTTGTGTCTGTGTGCACGTGTGATGCGCAAACTAGCATCTTCATGACCCCGTGACGCCGGCCAATAGTAGACCAGTATCTTAGGGAGTCGTGACACCGACCAATAGCAGACCAGCATTGTAGTGACGTAAGCGGTGACGCGTGTACGTATAGATGTATGCGCCCACACTGACTTCCATGTTGGATGTGTCACGCACACTGACTGCCATGTTGAATGTGTCGTAAGGCGAAATAAATGGCGTAAAGAGGGGCCAAATGAAAAACGTCGCAGGCCACGTTGTAAGATGGAAAAAATGTAAGGCTGGACGTCGTAAACCGGGGTCCACTTTAAATGCTTGACCTGACTTCCTCTTAAAAAAAAAAAAGAAAGAAATCATAAAAACTAAAACTGAAGCTGCATTTTATGTTTATCAAACAACTATAATTACAGCAGAAATGTACTTAATTTTCGGCTTTGTCAAAAAATACCTGCCACAAACAAAAATGCTAACAAGCTAAACGCATACAAGGCAGCACTACATAACATGCTGAAGATAAGAACTAACATTAGCTAGCGTGTTATCCACAGTCACAAGTTGTTGGATCAACAAACAAACTCATTTTGGGCATATTATTATAAATGACAACATTCTTCCAAAGAAAGTACAACTTAAATACACTCCCGGGGCCAGATTTCCCCGGGACAAAACAACATTTGTTTGTCCGACAGTGACTGCCTTAAACAGAGGCCACACCGTCCTTCCTCACTACAAAATGTAATATCAACAGCGGCCAGAGGCAGAGCCCAAAAACAAAGATCAGGCCAAACAAGGAACAAATGAATGAACTGTTAAACTAAATCAGATCCAAAACATCATTATTTTGGGTGTGGTCCATGTGCCCTGGTACCAGTTGATCCACAGACCAGTGCCGGGCCACGTGGTTAGGGGCCACTGTGTGTTAGCACGCTTGTTCTCATGCTTGTATGGGTTTTTTCCGGTTACAATCCTTTCACATTTAAAATTATGCTTCCAGGATGAATTGTTATCTGCTGTGATGTCTAATCTCAGGGTGACTGAAATTTATGTTTTATGGTTCTGACGTCACGTTGTCTTGATAGGTGGTAGGAAACCTGTTCCTAGAAAGCTGCATACCTGCATGATTTTAATGTCTCTCTCCTACATCACATCTGATTCAAATCATCAGCTCATCAGCAAGGTCTGCAGAAGCCTGATAACGATCCTGATCATTTGAATCAGTCGTGTTAAAGGGGGGTAATCCAATGCATGCAGGGTAGCTGCTTTCCAGGATCAGACGTGGCAATCTCTTGTCTTGACCAAAATGGACGGGGAGATAATTAACGAAAATCTCACTGTATACATAAGAAAAAAAAAAAGTAGTAAGTTTGGTCATTCATAATTAGGTTGAAATGTGTTGTTTGGTTTATTGTTTTTTACCAAGCAAAAAAAAAAAAAAAAAAGAAAAAGAAAAAAAAAATCAACAAACCATCCTGAATGTTTTTGATGTTACCATCACCCAATGTAGCTGATTGAAATGATTAGGATCTTTATCAGGCTTCTTCTGAGCTTGCTGGTGAGCTGCTCATATGAATCAGATGTGTTGGGAGGCCAGAAACCTCAAAAACATGCAGGATAGCGGCCCCTGAGGACCAGGTTTGGATATGCCTCCTTTGACAACAGTGGTTTCTTAATGTTATAAAAAAAAAAAATTATATATATATATATATATATATATATATATATATATATATATATATATATATATATATATATATATATATATATATATATATATATATATATATATATTTCGTTAAACTACTTAGCTTCAGGAAAGATCTCAGCTGTAGCTGATAAATGAGCCTGACTCTTCTATTATATTTACATTTGCACACTAGATCGTTCATTTTGTTGCAGTTTGCTCGGTAAAAAACATTTTGAAAATGCTAGGCATTATTTTTCACTGCATTACAAATTTGTCAAAAATGTCTTCTCATCTCATGGGCTCAATCGGCTGGCAGCACAGTGAGAGACTGTTTAGCATGTCCACTTCACAGTCTAGAGGTCCTGGGTTCAATTTAGGATCCGCCCTTCCTGTGAGCCATTTGTATGTTCTCCCTATATATGTGTGGCTTTTCTCTGTGTACTCTGGCTTCCTCTGGCAATGCCCCAAAACATGCGTTGAATTAACCCAACTCTCCCCAATTTTAAAAAGAGTACTTACTGCAAGTTTAATGGGAGCTTCAAGGTGGCTGATTTCCTAAAGTTAAAAGAAATAGCATACTTGGACATACAACTAACTTTAGACATACAATTTAGTTTTGTTTTCATGGCTAGCTAAAAATATTATTTGAACTACAAGTTTAAACATTATGCCCTTTGCTCTTTTACAAAGAGCTGTGTCTTATACAGTATATTGACTGTTTCATGTATCCAAAGGAGCAAATATGCATAATTTAACTGAAAGTTTCTGTTACAATTCCAGAACTGCCAAAACTGGAATAGAATAGATTAGAATTATTGTCATTGTACACAGACATACAACGAAAAAACTAGCAATTGAAATTCCTGATGTTGCTGTGTCTCACATAGCAGCTCCAAAAGTAGGAAAATAACAGAGTCAGATGTGTCATTAACATGCATCTTTGTTTGGGCCTATTGTGTGTTTACGGGGGTGGGGGAAGCATGTATGTGTGTTTTCCCTGTCGTAGTCTCTTCTGGCTGAATTCCGGGAAGCAAATGCTTGGTCATTGCACCAACTACCAGCCAAGAATGGACCTCGGTCGAAATCAAATGACTGGTCTCCGAGGCTCGTTCAGTGCTCCTGTTTTTGTGTTAGGTTGAGCTAGCAAAGACCATATTTAGTAGATGTCACTGGTCCCCTGAAAGCCAAATAAAGAAAAAATAATTGTGAAACATTTTTGTAACCGTATATATATATATATATATATATATATATATATTGTCCACACGTGGACAAAATTGTTGGTACCCCTCAGTTAAAGAAGGAAAAACCCACAATTCTCACTGAAATCACTTGAAACTTACAAAAGTAACAATAAATAAAAATTTATTGAAAATTAAATAATCAAAATCAGCCATCACTTTTGAATTGCTGATTAACATAATTATTTAAAAGAACAAACTAATGAAACAGGCCTGGACAAAAATGATGGTACCCATAACTTAATATTTTGTTGCATAACCTTTTGAGGCAATCACTGCAATTAAGCGATTTCTGTATTTGTCAATGAGCGTTCTGCAGCTGTCAACAGGTATTTTGGCCCACTCCTCATGAGCAAACTGCTCCAGTTGTCTCAGGTTTGATGGGCGTCTTCTCCAAATGGCATGTTTCATCTCCTTCTACAGATGTTCAATGGGATTCAGATCCGGGCTCATGGAAGGCCACTTTAGAATAGTCCAACGCTTTTCTCTCAGCCATTCTTAGGTGTTTTTGGCTGTGTGTTTTGGATCGTTGTCCTGTTGGAAGACCCATGACCTGCGACTGAGACCAAGCTTTCTGACACCAGGCAGCACATTTCTCTCCAGAATGCCTTGATAGTCTACAGATTTCATTTTACCTTGCACACATTCAAGACACCCTGTGCCAGATGAAGCAAAGCAGCCCCAAAACATTACTGAGCCTCCTCCATGTTTCACCGTAGGGACAGTGTTCTTTTCTTCGGGGAGACGACTAAGGAGGACACCACTGCTGAAAAAAAAATCATAAAAAAGCGAGACTGGAATTTGCAAAAATGCATGTTGACAAGCCACAAAGCTTCTGGGATGTCCTTTGGACAGATGAGACCAAACTGGAGCTTTTTAGTAAGGCACATCAACTCTATGTTCATAGACTCAAAAACCAAGCATACAAAGAAAAGAACACTGTCCCTACGGTGAAACATGGAGGAGGCTTAGTAATGTTTTGGGGCTGCTTCAAAACACAGGCAAGTAACACTGTGAGTGTGTTTGTTTTGACTTTCCTGCTTACAAAGAGCCACGTAAGTATTTGTATCTGCACAATTACAACAACAACAACAACAACAATAATAATGATAATAGTCACATCTTTTTTAATGAAAAGTAATTTATTAAAAAAAAATCCATATTTTAAAAACACTGGATGCACACTGTATATACAAATCTTGAAAAGAAACTGAGGCTGCATGTTTTCTGTCTTCATCCTTTAACTGTGGTAGTCCAAAAAGCAGTTCCTTTGTTCAGCAAAACAGAACCGCACATCACACTTTCTCCAAAGTGTGTTGGTGTAGCCTTTAGCACATTGTCCGCACCTTCCTCTATCACCTTTGTTGGGAAAATGTCCAGTCATGTCTTTGCGAACTTCCGTTGGTGGGTGTTGGTGTGTTTTTGTCTTCTTAGCTGGCCTGGCAGCTGGAGTACACATAGGGTTGAGGATGGTTGCCCTCGTTTTGGTACTGAGACAACTGAACCAGTCAGGATAAGTGAGGATGCCAACGGGCCTGAAACCGTTTCCTGATCAGTATGTCTTTAATAAAGTCCAGGCCTTGCAGTCCCTTTTGTACAGGAGCCAAGCATTGATGACAGCAAGTATAATTGTATGCCAGAAGATGTAGATGTACCAACGATGAGACTTGAGAAGGAACTTGTACTTAGCGGCAAATGAGTCCAGCAAATCCACTCCCCCCCCATGTTTTTGTTGTAGATTGCCACGGTGTAAGGCCTCTGGACTTCAACAAATCTTTTGGCAGTTTTGTCCCATCGTTGAACCTTTTCCATTGGTTCTGGGCCAGCAAAGGATGACACAAGTGTGACCTGTTGGGTGTCATACCATGTCACACCACAAACGTGGTTCGCCTCCACTCTGACATCAGATGTCAAGCTTCCCTTTTCTTTCAAGGTTTTTTCAGGGTTTTTTCAGGTTTTTGAGGTTGCAGTTTAGAAGCCGCGACTGTCTGACTGTTCCTGTGTAATGAATGTCACACTCATGCAACCTCGCAACAAGTGGGACACTGGTGAAGTACTTGTCTGCATATATTTTGTAGTTTTTGCCTTGTGGTTGTGTGGAGGCCAGCTTCATCACCACATCCCTCGATAGTCCAAGTTCTGATATTGACTGTGTTCCATTGGTATACATCGAAATTGCACAGCATACCAGAGTTGCCAGCCCTCACCCACATTTGTACCCCCATGGGTTTGGCTTGCCTCGCATGTACTGTTTGATGTTGTCGAATTTCCTTCTGAAGGGGGTCATCATTTCATCCACTGAGTTAAGTTCTTCTGGGACAACCTTTAGGGATCTCTCCCTGAAAGCATCCAGCCATGGTCTTAGTTTCCAGTTTGTCTGCTCTTTTTTCAATCTCATGTTGTGTTCAGATGGAGTGCGATGGAGGCATAAAAACGGACGGTTTTGTATTGTAGTCAATGGAGTTCGTGCGACAGGGCGAGATGACACGTCAGGCGACGTGATGGAGCGATGGGCGACAGGCGTGACGCGTAATTACGTGACGCGAGAAGTTAAAAAATTTGAACTTTTGTCACGTGTCGCGTTAAAGGTGCGAAAGGTGAAAATATTGGCTCAGCCATATCCCGGAAAAGTGAAAGTTCTCAGCAATGCTTTCCTTTCCGGATCCACTGTAAAGTGCACGGCAAGCTCACTCCCCTCCCCTCGCACGACACTGTTGCATGAAAAGTGAACTTCATCTTGACCTCGCGACAAAACGTCCCGCGTAGAGCATAAACGACGCGCTCAATCTGAACGCGGCATCAGGCAGGTTGTCCACAAAATGCAATGATGCCAATAGAGCCTGAAATCTGTTGCGTGACACAAGATCTGCGACAGGACTGTACCACGTATCTGCCTCCCAATACTTGCTGTCGCCAGCCATTTGTACAAGACCCATCTTCAAGTACATTCCAATCTTTTTTTTTTTTTTATTGGTGCTTAAGACCTTTCCGAAAACTCTACAGATTGGTATTATCAGTCAGAGCCTGGATCATGTCCTCCGTCACAAAGTTCTGGACGTACCCCAGCAGTGTGCGACAGGAGGGCAGATCATTAGTGACATCCTGACCTGAAAAATCAGTGCAGGGACTGATTAAATCTTTCTTCAGCCAGGAATACCGGTCACGGGGGCAGGTGAATTCAGTTTCTTTTGGGATGGCGGTATGAGCAGTATGGTGGTGATCGGGTTGTCGATTTCCCTTCCCGACTTTACTGCTGCTTCCATACTCTTCATCACTTGAGTCTGACTCTGAGGACAGTTCCACCTCACTGTCCCTATTCTGGATGGCCTCAATGACGTCTTGCACACTGTAATTTGAAAGAACTAGTTATTTTCCAGGACAGGTAAGATTTGCAAGTAAGATTTACTCATTGGCAGAAATAATGTCTACACAATAGATTCACACATTCCATTGCTTTCACACAGTCCAGACTGACAGTCCAAAAATTAGCATCTTATTGTTCCTCAAGGTCACAGGCGGACACATTTCCAAAAGGGCCATCAAGCAGTACTATACAGTTAGCCTAATATTCACATAATCTACATAGTTATTTCGACCTTGAAAACTGAACTGTTTTTCTAATTGATTTTAGATTAAAGTAATACAAATACAGTCGGCCCCCGGCTTACGAGCACCCTGATTTACGAACAATTCGCCTTACGAGCGTGGATCAGGGAGATTTTTGTCCTCCGCTTACGAACAAACCTCTCACCTTACGAGCTATTCGACATGCCGGCCATTGAGTATGTAGAAATGTTCTCGTTTAATTGCGTCAATAATATCAACAATAGCGACATCATCAATCATCAGTAGATACTTGTGGCAGTAACGTGAACGCTATTGGTCTTACAACGTCACACTGACTGTCTCACTCACGGTGTCTAAATATATTACCATTTAAGTGTAGTGTTTGTACAGCTAAAGGGAAAAACAGCTGACATGAAATTAAATGTGCCGATTGCAGGACAAAGAATTGTCATTGGTTTAAATGTGTGTTTTTTTTAAAATTAATTGTCAATACATTCCAACCGTTTAAAAAAAAAAGTGCGAATAATTATCAGTCAGTCACGGAGATGCGAATATGCTATTGGTCAATTAAGGTCACCCGGTCTCACTCACGGAGATGCTATTGGCCGGCGTCACACGTCAATCACAGAAATACCGATATGCTATTGGCCGAACGCCTTTATCTAGCTTGATGGGACAGGATGGAAGGAAGGAGAGAAAATTAGTGAAAAACGGAATGTTGTGAAGACTTTGCAAACTTTATCTGTTAGACATAGCTTCTAAAATTACTAGCAGCGGTAAAGAAAGAAATAAGAGGATGATGTTTTAGTATCTGCATGATTTGCACCCTGACTGAAAAAGTTACTGTAACACTGTAAGACCAATAGCATATCTATCGCCGTGTTAACTTTGAGCGTTGGACTCTGCCCCCCTCTGCTTACACCCAGCTCAAGTCTCGTCCTTTCAAAGGTAAAAGCTATTTATCCATTGTATTTATTATATAATGCAAGTGTACAGAGATTATGTCACTCAATTTTAATATATGTATACAGTGTGTCGTTTTTACCTAAGGCTTCGGCGCGCGTTGCACGCATTCACGAATTAACATGGGTTTGGATTGCCCGCTATACGAGCAATTCGAGATACGAGCGTAGCCGCTGAACGGATTAAGTTCGTAACCCGGGGGCCCACTGTAATTATACATTGGTAGTTAAATGACACATTTCAAACAAAGGCAATCAAGCAGATGTATATAGGAATATTTCTCAAATTATGCAATGGCATAGCTACAGAAATATAAAAATACACAACTGCCCTCTTTTTATGATTAAAATGTGTTATTTAATTTCTAAAGTAATGTAAAACATTTTATTTTCATCTCAAATCAAAATCTGTCAAGTACAGTTAATAAATATGGGGTTCAATGCGTAGCCCCAATTTGTGATACCACTTTGAACCAATGTTATAAAATTACAACATGGACAAAACATGTTAGAAATTTCACAGTATCAGTACATTTCATGTCATGAACTAATCAGGACAAAACTGTCATGGTTTGTTGGATTCTGGGTTGTGTTTTTTTTTTTGAGGGGTTCTGTTCCTTTCTGTTTACGTATATAGTTCCTGCTTCTGCTCCTTTCGTGTCTCCCTGCGTTAGTTTTTATTTAGTCCACCTGTCCATGTTACCTGCCCCTCGTGTGTCCTCCAATCCACTCTCTTTGCCTATTGTTCCCTGCCCAGCTGCCGTGCGTTAGTCTGATTAGTGTGTGAGTGTATTTAAGCCGAGTTTTTGTTTCAGCCTGTGTCAGATCATTGTCATATTATCTCATTGTATTGTCGCATTTTCGTACTGTCATATTATCGTATAGTCGTGTTTCTCCCGTCGTCCGTCTGCCCCATGTTTTCCTGCCAGCCTGCCCGTAGTGTTTGTTTTCTGTTTTTCCAGCCTGCCTGCGCCCTTAGTTAGAGTTTTTGCCGCCCTGTTTTTCCCACTTTGGTTCCCGTTCCTTGAGTTAATAAATATGGATTACATGAAGCCCCTGTCTCAACGCCCTCCTGCTTTTGGGCCCTCCACCTCCGCAACCACGCCAGCCTTCCGACCCGCCTCGCACCCCTCCACGTGACCAAAAACATGCTAAAAATATCACAGTATCAGTATATTTAATGAACTAATCATGATCTAGACACCTAAATTATGACATTTTTTTTCTTCAAAAATTGTTCTTAATTCTTGATTCATCTCATCTAAAAGGGTTAGAGGGTTGGGGTTCCTCCGGTTGACCATTATAGAATCTCAATTCGAATGATTTTATGTCCAGATACCGAGGCCTATTTAACCATTCTGTCATCCAATAGCATTTCAGAACAGAACAAAAGGAGCCATTAATGATGTAAATGTGGTTTGAAGAGGAAACAAATAAGAGAGGGCATGTTTTCATAGGCTTACAAGTAAGGTTGGAATATTACAACACTGGGGGCTCGTAAATGCTGTTATTTGAGCAGATATAGAGAATTCTTCATCTATTACACACAATGAATGGCTGGAACACAGGATAGGAGGAACCGTTGACATTTTGTTCGCTACATTTACAATGTAGCATTTTTTCTTAACATTTCACGATATCAATGGCAATTTTCTATTGTTGTCCTTTGTGATTTCTACTTTGTGATTGTGCTCCAAGAGAGCAGCCAATACTGTTGTCATTTCAAGTAAAACCTTGAAAAAAGGACAGTAATCAGCCCGATACTGATACTTGGTTCAGTACTTGTGGCGTCCATCCCTCAAGATATCCAATCATAGCAATTAACAGAAACTCACAGGAAATGAAGACATTACCCATGATGCAATAATGGGGGGTGTTTTGTGCTGCAATGAGTAACGCTTCAGGCCTGTCTGGAGCAAACACACAGTTGTGTGTATGGCAATTATTGACTAGTGTTCGCTAATGCAATTATTAGTATTGATTTGTCTGCTTCCTTTTTCGCCTTTTCTCTAGCCTTTTATACTTTCAGCTCTTTGCCTCCCTGGCAGCAAAGGAGATGTTACAAGTGGATGGATTAGCTGTTCAGAGTGTTTTTGTTTGTTTGATTTCTAGTGGTTTTAAATCTCCCTCGATTTGGTTTGTTCTAGGACCTAGATCATCTGAGGAAGATTGTATTTTTTAGTTATATAAGCAAATCTAACCCTTTTCACTTAATGTTGTAGATTTAATTTCTTAATAATAGTTAGTCCTGACATTGTATCAGAATGCTGTCAACTGCTGCTTTGCTGAAATACAACAAATACAAGACTACAGTTACAAAATTGCCACTTTTAGAAAGTCCTCTGGTTGAGCTATAATTTCTACATCATTGCTTTTCTGAATGTGACCTGACTTACGTTTTTAATGGGTTGTATACAAATGGTTGGTGGAATGTCTACTCGCCCTTCAAGTCATGAATTGCCTTGATCTGAAAATTTGTCTGAGTGAGTTTGCCTGCAGGTAATTTTCATAATAACCACAACCACACCTACCTGACATGCTCAGCAAGAACATACTTAAGCAAGTTGTTTCCAAGCAGATTAGCTTTAGCCAAAAGCCTTAGCTTCTGATAAGTGGCATTCTTTATTGCAAAGCTGTCAACACAACACACTAAGCGTGAGACTGACACATTTCAATCTAGTGTCACCTCAAACTTTAAATTTCTCCAAGATAAGGAAAGGTACTGTGGGAATATCAATGCTGTGGGAATATCAATGTTTTGATCTCTACTGAAAACTGTTAAAATGATTCCGGGACTGGCCTGCCTTTAATGCACTGTAGTACCGCCTCCCAAACCCTCTACCAGTCTCTGGGTGCTCTCGCTCTGCTGCGCATTTGACATGGACAGGTGCACGCTTCATTAGACTTGATCCTTAAGGAACTATTGTCATGGTTCAGTTCTATAAAAACAATAACAGAATGTAACACACCACAAACGCAGTCTGTCAACTTTAGCTTCAAATTAAATACACCAAATAAAACATGAAAGGCAACATCAACAATGCAAAATCAATGCAATGGCCATACCAAGCTTTTATTTTGAAATGTTCCCCTGGAACGGTACAGTGGGCCCCCGGGTTACGAACTTAATCCGTTCAGCGGCTACGCTCGTATCTCGAATTGCTCGTATAGCGGGCAATCCAAACCCATGTTAATTCGTGAGTGCAACGCGCGCAGAAGCCTTAGGTAAAATCATCACGCTGTATACATAAATTAACATTAAGTGACATAATCTACTGTACAGTTGCATTAAATAACCAATACAAAGGATAAATGACTTTTACCTTTGGAAAGACGTGACTTGTGCTGAGATAAGCGGAGATGAGCAGAAATGAATGCTCTAAGTCAATACGGTAAATCAGATATGCTATTGGTCTTACAGTGTCAAAGTAACTTTTTCAGTCAGGGTTTTCTCTACTTCCTTCCATCCCAACCAGCTGTGCCATCAAGCTAGATAAAGGCGTTCGGCCAATAGCATATCGGCACTTCTGTGATTGACGTGTGACACCGGCCAATAGCATCTCCGTGAGTGAGACCGGGTGACCTTAATCGACCAATAGCATATTGGCGTCTCCTTGACTGACTGATAATTATTTGCACTTTTTTTTTAAACGGTTGGAATGTATTGACATCTTATTGATTAAAACACATTTAAATCTGTGACGATTTTTTGTCCTGCAATCGGCACACTTAATTTCATGTCAACTGTTTTTCCCGACGTGAATTGAGCACGGTGGAAGCGGAGAGGTGGTTGTGTGTGTTTCATTTACTAGGCAGTACACCTTTGGCTTGTTCGAGCGTCAGTTCACCTTTGGTTACAACTCACAAAATTGCAACAATGACGCTGTCCCAAAGCATATCGGGAGATCGCCGACTAACCTGACATGCAATTTTGTCTAGCAACCATTATATGGCGCTGTATCATCACCCGTAATAGGGTGCAGAGATAAACCTCTTGAGTCAATCCGGCAATGCAAATAGGCTATTGGTCTTACAGTGTTACAGTAACTCTTTCAGTCATGGTGCAAATCACGGAGATACTAAAACATCATCCTCTTATTTCTTCCTTTACCGCTGCTAGTAATTTTAGAAGCTATGTCTAACAGATAAAGTTTGCAAAGTCTTCAAAACATTCCGTTTTTCACTCATTTTGTCTACTTCCTTCCATCCTGTCCCATCAAGCTAGATAAAGGCGTTCGGCCAATAGCATATCGGCATTTCTGTGATTGACGTGTGACGCCGGCCAATAGCATCTCCGTGAGTGAGACCGGGTGACCTTAATCGACCAATAGCATATTGGCGTCTCCTTGACTGACTGATAATTATTCGCACTTTTTTTTAAACGGTTGGAATGTATTGACAATTAATTAAAAAAAAAAACACACATTTAAACCAATGACAATTCTTTGTCCTGCAATCGGCACATTTAATTTCATGTCAGCTGTTTTTCCCTTTAGCTGTACAAACACTACACTTAAATGGTAATATATTTAGACACCGTGAGTGAGACAGTCAGTGTGAGATTGTAAGAGCAATAGCGTTCACGTTACCGCCGTAAGTATCTATTAATGATTGTAGATGACGCAACTGCTGAATATATTGACGCAGTTAGGCGAGAACATTTCTACATAGCCAATGGCTGGTTTGACGGAATGCTCGCAAGACGAGAGATTTGCTCATAAGCGGAGGACAAAATTCTCCCTGATCCACGCTCGTAAGGCGGAATGTTCGCAAATCAGGATGCTCGTAAGCAGGGGGCTGACTGTATTTGTGTTCTGATGAGCATGACTTTTATTTTTCATTCCAAATGATTACCACCACATCTAATCTCTACCAACATCAACACGTCATCACCAGAATTGTACTCCTGTACTGCTCTTGTCACTATTTTTTTTTACCATGTTCAAAAGTTTTCTCACAACAAAAGCAGTAGTCTGACCTGGCAATGGTCTGGTGAACATTTGCAACCTTAAACAAATTCTGACAAGATCAAAAGAGCCGGTACCTTTGCTTACACTTGCCAATATTTGCCCCTCACTGGGATAGGGGCTTTGGGATCCTCTACAATAAGCTCCACCCTAAGTTGTCATACTAAATTAATTAGGCCTGCTACACACATAAAGATTTTCCTTTCCTTTTTCTTCTTCACATTCTGCATGCTTTTTCTATGCATTTAGGTAATGTTTGTCTAATCTTTCCCCTTTACAGATCTCCATCTGGCTGCAGAGCTGGGAAAGACCTTGCTGGAGAGGAACAAGGAACTGGAGGATTCCCTGCAGCAGATGTATATAACCAATGAAGAGCAAGTGCAAGAGATTGAGGTAGGAAAATGAGTGATATTGGCAACTCTCTCTTATAAGGACACTTGACTGTGTTTCTTACTCTCCTACCTACGTTTATTCAATACAAATTGAATCGTAACATCTGTGGTGTCAGTTCATTCACGTGGTGTCTCTGGTGTAACTATACGGCTTATTGGTGTTGTTTTATCAGAGTTTCTAAGTCCATATAAATGTTTTCTGGTTGTATCTTGCTAACAGGTGCAACATTTTTAAGTCAACATTTAAAGGATATAATATTTCAAATTTGAAGTTTCAATGGCAAACAATTGGAAAGTTATATAAAGCATACTTTTTATTGTTAATTACTCATAAAGGTTGGCATCATTTACAGTCACACAATGCTAACAAAACTCCCCTTTCAGCCTAAAAAATGTCAAAGAACATAGGAAACTGTTGATTTTAATTTAATTATTCTTAACAGCTAGTTAACAAATATGACACACTGGAAGTAATCTGCTGTAGAATGATGTTATGACTTTTTTTTTTTTTTTAAACCAGTGGGGCATACATTGATCTGCAGACACCAGAGAGTCTACTGTGCTGCACAGTTGCTGTGACATGTTAGCACCAAAAACAACATGATGCATCTTATAGCTAATGTTAAAAACTACTCATAGCTCACCTTTTTGGTGGGTTTGGTCCTGTGAATGCCCTGGTCTGAAATCCAAGACTTGCCACTGGTCCACGTGATGTCATTTTTGTCAAAACCAATTGGCATTTTTTTTTTTAAATGTTTTAATTGTACATGGAAAATAATTCAATTATCAAATTAAGTTTCGACAATATATTGACTTTTATAGTTATGAAATGGCTAAATACATTAGTATCCTTAAAAGTGTCCATCTTTGCAGGGAATCTGAACACGAATACGATAAAAGGTAAAATTAGTAACTGCTCAATAGTCTGATAAGCACTAATGTACAAGAGATGAATTCAGCAAAACAACATATACTGTATTCATTTATAAGTGTCAGTCCATAATTATGTAAACTGTACGTGTTTATCTTACAGTACTTGACAAAACAGCTAGAAGTCCTTAGAGACATGAATGAACAGCATGCGAAGGTGTATGAGCAGCTGGATGTTACTGCAAGAGAGCTTGAACACACCAACCAAACGCTCATGACTGACAGCAAGGCCTCACAGCTTAAGATAGTGAGGTAATCTTTACTCTCTCTTATAAATGTGTTACCATTATAAATGTGTCACCATTCACTTAAAAACAAAAAACGTCTCCTGCCTTTTGGTTTAGATTAACAGGCACCATTGAGACATTGCAGAATCAGGTGGAGTCTCTTTCAGGACAAGTGGAGCAGTTGCGCTCAGTGGAACAGCTCAGAGTCAAAAGGGAGAAGAGGGAACGACGCAAGACCATCCACTCCTTCCCTTGTCTCAGGGAACTTTGCACAGCACCCAGGTATGATGGTCTAACTCAGGGGTGGGCAACAATGACAAAAGTACTGTAATTCCCCAAATATAAGATGCACCTGTGTATCATTTTGGGGTCAAAATCTGGTATTTTCTATGTTAGTGTGTATAAGACGCACCAACACTTTGGAAGCAGTGAAGAAACTCTAGCAAAACATAATCAATCTCATCTTTTGTAAACTCTTCAAATTTTCTTGTGTTCATATCCTTAAATATACATTTGTTCTGCCTTAAGCATTTTTCTGATTTCCCACATTGTGAGAAGTCAGTGAATGTCATAGCAGTGTAACATTGAATGCGCTCAAAGCACTTGTTTTTTCTTTTCCTCACAATGCGGTTTGAGTTCGTTTTAAAATGCCTCAAATACCCGAAGTTGAGCAGCATCCACATTTCACCAAATTAATGATTGTGTGTATCTGCAAAAAGACCACAATTAATAAACGAGGCAAATGGATTACCTTTCTGTGTTTCTACCTTGTGCACTCTTAATTGAATCAGATTGAGACATCATAACTTTTTCCTCCCTGTTTTCGTAGTGTTCCTGTGTGTGAACAAGGATGGACTCAGACATTGGTTCAGTCTGCCCGCTTCTTTTATTGAAAATAAAGCTGTAACAACCTCTGCTAACACGAGCTGCTGTTAGCTGCAACAGGCACATAATGCTAACAGCCCAATGACACCCCCCTCATCTAGCTCGTCCCATTATGGCAATTATTGTAAGTCAGAATATGGCTGATATAAAAATGCACATCTATGTGCCAAACTCAGCTTATGTGGCTGACGGATCAAACTTCCTCAAATGGTGTCGAATAACAACAACAACAAAAAAAACTAATTTTTAATTTACTGTTTATAGGATGCACCCTTACTTTTGGCCTTCATTTTTGAGAAAAAAAAGTTTGTCATATATTTTAGAATTATGGTACTGTAGTTAAACACGATCAGTGTCTCAAATATTCATCTACTTCGCATTTTTTTTCCAGTTTTGGCCTTCATTTTTGAGGAAATAAAAAGTGTGTCTTATATTTTAGAATTATGGTACTGTAGTTAAACATGATCAGTCTCTCAAATATTCATCAACTTTGCATTTTTTTCCAGTGTAAATTTTTGCATTTGCATTGTTTTTTTTGCCTGTTATTGAAATACTATATGGGCTAAAATCCTTGGTACCACGTGTGTGCTTATTTAAAGGAGGGGGCTCCTAAAAATGCAATAATAGCAAAAGTAGCATCACTATATAATTTAATGAAATTTAAATAGGAATATGTATTATGTCATAATCAGACTATTATGACCTTTGCATTTTGTGAGTCCAGACTAAGCCAATCATGGAAGTCATTGAAATGCTTACATATGTCAAAGGTTGGCCTCTAGTGCCACCCGGTGGTTTTGGGGTGTCAACACAAAAAATTCTATTGCCTCCCATTCGCGAGTTGCCGTTCAAAGGATGACGGCAAAAATCAAGGGAAATACATGATAAAACACCAGGTATTCAATATGTCCAAAATTTACAAATATTTCCAATTTTCAATGGCAGCAAATAAGCCCAACATGAGCTAAATTTGACACCTGTAGGGTACCCTTCTCAACCTCCTGTTTGCAAGCATTTAGAAGGGACGACAGCATGGCATATTGAAAGTCATCATGTTTTGACAATCCATGCAATATTTTAGACTCTAGTTAGGTCAAAATTTCCCCCAGGGCTTAAAATCGCATATATCGTTTTAACAGCGGTCTTACTCCATAGTGCCCCGGCCTTCTCCCCAGAGGCAGCTGGGATATACACCGGCAAGTCCATGATCCTTGTGAGGACAAACGATTAATATATCGATGATCTCTTTATTTGAGTTTGAAATGTCCAAGTGCATTTGAATTCATTGTACATCTTGTCCTCATGTTAGTAACAAGTGCCATATCACACAATGGCAACATAACTGATGGGCAGTTTCTGAGGCTAAGGATCACAGTGCAGGGCATAATAATGCTCAATTCGGATATTTTGGTGAAATTTGAAATGTGTGATTTTTTTTTTTAGGTAAGCAGTCAAATTTTAAGGTTTTTGTTATTTTATTTCTTAATTTGAAGATTTTTGTTTCACCCAGTCTGACAAAAAAAACTTGATTTTAAACTATAGACATAATTAACGTTCAAGGATTCAATTATTTGTATGCAAGCATTCCTCTCTCCTGCTGCCCATACGAATCATGTTTTTATAATTGTGTCAGGTATGAGGATGAGTTTGTGGTGGGCAGGGCTGAAAGCCTTACTTTGGAGCCAAAGCGTCAGCCATTCGAAGAGGAGAACAAACATCTAAGAGAGGCAGTGTCAGCTCTGCGAGCGGCTATCCGGACAGAGCGAGGGCGTCGAGAGGGTGTGGAGAAGGAGTGCAATCTGCTTCTTGCAGACTTCTCGCGCCTACAAACACGTGTGCAGGTGATTCTTGTGCTATTTCTTTGATGTTAGGACAATTTCCTATCTTACAATGTGAGTGTTATTTTTATCTAAGGATGCAGAGAGTTGCCAGGCAAGGGTACGAGAGTTGGAGGTGGAACTGCATGAACTACAGCAGCTACGCCGGACTCGGACTTTCCTCCTTGGAAACGAGGATGATGGCGTTACTCTGACCCAAACTGTCCTCAATTACACTCCTGAGACCGACACCTTCCTGGAGGGAGAGGTCAGCGAGACAGGGGGGGGTATTAGGGAGAAGGCAGAGGGTGGCATCGGTGTGAATGGGGAGCCTCTGCCTGAGTCAAACCCCGTGAGAAAAAGCTGTAGTGACACGGCACTCAATGCCATAGTCGCCCGGGATGCATCTGGCCGCAGAAGAGGAAGCTACGCACTTCACGCCAACAGCGTGAGGAAGAGAGGGATGTCCATTCTCAGGGAGGTGGATGAGCAGTACCACGCATTACTGGAAAAATACGAGGAGCTACTGGGAAAATGCAGGCGCCACGAAGAAAGCCTTTGTCACGCGGGTGTCCAGACGTCCCGACCCGTTTCTAGAGACCCTTCCATGAAAGACTGCGCCATGGGCCACACCCCTGCCCCTCCCCCCAGCCCCACCCAGTCCCCCTCCACGCCAGAAGCCATTGAGATGATCGGCAAGCAAGTGGAGGCGGTGGATAAGCGTCTGGGACAGAACGCTCCAGAGTACAAGGCTCTTTTCAAGGAGATATTCTCTCGTATCCAGAAGACCAAGATGGATATTAAAGCTTCCAAAACTGCAAAATCCAGTAAATCTAGCAAAACAAGCAAATCTAATAAATAGTAGCTAGTTATAGACAACACTTATAATAAATTATCAGTGTTTAGTTCTTCTGCACTTTGAAACATACACAAACCAGCCAATATATAGTACACTCATCCATTATCTAAATCGCTTGTCCACATTAGGGTTGTCGATGGTGGAGCCAATCCCAGCTTACTTCTGGTGAAAGCCAGAGTACTTTATATTCGGGATAGGTCACCAGTCATATACAAACAACAGTTCAAACTCACATTCACAGCTCTAGACAATTTACAGTCTTCAATGCAAGCATGCAAACATGCAAACGCTACACAGGAAGGGAGCTGAAATCGAAAACCAGAACCTCAGAAGTGTGAGGCTAACCAATAGTCGACCCCGCCTGCTGTCTGTACGCATAACAAACACAAGATGTAAACTTTAATTTGTTGACTACATAACAATTATGGGCGAGGTACAGTATGTACTTTATAATCTATCGATGAAAAATATAGGCACACGTTAGTCTTGCAACTAGAATGTCAAGAAGTACAGTAGAGTGAAAACCTCAGCCAAACAATCCTACTTTGGATCTGCACCGTGCTACATACATAGGTCAGAATGCGTTAGAAGAATTGCATCAGGGTACATTTTTTTACCTTGTTCACTGAGAATATAAACGTAAATATACAATGGAAACTATTTTGGTAATGCTACACAATTCAGAGAAATTACATATTAAAAAATGAATGGTACATTGCCAGACATTTGCCAAAATTAAACTAAGAACAATATTAAAATTATACCATATTGTACTGTATATACAGTACATCCCATGCCATAGTTGTGGGTTTTGCAATCAGCAGCATGTACGCAAACAAAGAAGTTGGCAATTAATGGTCCTTTACTGTGAACCTGCTTATTGCTTACTACAAATAAAATCCTGCAACATAATGATAACACGAAAATAAAATAAAAAAAAACAGCAACCATATCCTCTAAAAAGGAAAAACAATAGAAAACCACATTGTTATGGTTAGCAGAACACTAATGAAATAATAATGTGTAAGCAACAAAATAGAAAACTGACAATGCGATACTTTGCATATTATTCTCATGGTGACTTGAACAGCAAAAAGCTGGGTAATCATCTATTTCAGTTGATCTGAATTTGCACCCCAAAAAAAAAAAATGAGCGTGACACTCCAATGCAAATTTGTATCCATCCAGGATCCATGGATCCATCCATCCATCCATATTGAGCAGGAAAGCCTAGCCTTCCCTCTGCTCAGCCACTTCGTCCAACTCCTCTGGGGGAATCCCCAGACGTTCCCAGGCCAGCCGAGAGACATAGTCTCTCCAACATGTCCCAGATCATCCCACTGGAACATACCAGGAACACCTCACCAGGGAGGCGTTCGGGAGGCATCCTAACCAGATGCCTGAACTGTCTCCTCTCAACGCGGAGGAGCAGTGGCCTGACGGAGGAAACTCATTTCTGCCGCTTGTATGTGGGATCTTCTTCTATTGGTCACGACCCACAGCTCGTGACCATAGGCGATGGCAGGAATGTAGATTGACTGGTAACTAGAGAGCTTCACCTTTTGGCTCTGCTCTTTCTTTACCATGACAGACCAGTGCAGAGTCCGCTTCACAGGAGACGCTACACTTCCCGATGGACCCTCCTCTCTAGCACTCCCGAATAGACCTTAACAGGGAGGCTGAGGGATGCGATCCCTCTATAATGAGAACACAACCTCCGGTCCCCCTTCTTCAAAAGGGGGACCACCTACCCCAGTCTGCCAATCCAAAGGCACTGCCCCTGATGTCCATGAGACATTGCAGAGGTGTGTCAACCAGGACAGCCCTACAACATCCAGAGCCTTTAGGATCTCTGGTGGTATCACATCCAAACCCCCCCTGGGTGTTTGCCACTGAGGAGTGACTTCAGCCCCAGAAAAAGGAGAGCCCATCTCAGAGTTTCCAGACTCTGCTTCCTCAGAGGAAGACGTGTTGGTGGATTTCCGGGGATGTTTGAAGTATTCTGACCACCGGCATATCAGTAGTACCCAATCTCCACTGTACACAGTGTCAATAGTGCACTGCTTTCCCCTCCTGAGACGCGGATGGTGGATCAGAATTTCCTTGAAGCCGTCTGGAAGTCGTCTTGCATGGCCTCACCGAACTCCTCCAGCAGTTTTTGCCTTGGCGACTCCCAAAGCCATACTCTGCTTGGCCAGTCGGTAACTTTGGCATCCAGGCCAAAAAGACCAGACCAAAAGAATCCTCCTTCATCTTGGCGGCATCCCCTACCCCTAGTGGCCACAAGCAAGTTGGAGGATTGCTGCCACAACAGGTATCGACCACCTTACGGCCACAACTTTGACCAGCCTCCTCAACAATGTAGAGGTGCGGAACATGGTCCAGTCAGTTGTGTAAATCTTCTTTTAACAAACCAACAGCGGCAATTCAACTAATACTTCTCAACCTCTTGGTTTTTAAGTCTTTTATAAAAGAAAAACGAACAAATATGTTGTAAAAACATATTACGCTGGATATCACGCCAACTAATAAAACACAAAACAGTTAAAATTATAACAGAATAACCTACATGCTATATTAACTTCTTTCACTTACAGATGAGGAACCTCCCCCCATCCTCATTTTACAATGACCCTAATCTGTATGTAGTTTGCACCATCTGCCACTAATCTACATTAATACGGGAGTAAAGTTACGAATACGATAACTTTATGTTGGACGGCCACTTCTTGGCCGTCAATATAAAACAATTAAATGAAAAACAGTAAGCAAGGCGGTAACTGAGCATGACTTTGGGTACTGCATGATGACGTTATTCTTATGTTATGCCTTGTTCATAACTTCAAAATGACATAAACCGAGGCTCCCCCTTGGTACACTAGAAAGAAATTCACCGCTATATACTGTAACTGACATGAATACACATGGAAATAGTACACTAGAAAGAAATTCACCGCTATATACTGTAACTGACATGAATACACATGGAAATATGGTTGACATGTTAAAAACCATGTTGTATTTGAAGCTATGGAATCTATTCACATTTCAGGCAAAATAACAATGGTTCATGTTGAGCCTAAGGTGCTAGTTTTTCCCATTATTTTTATTTTTTATGAATGATTAAGCTCCTTTGGGTTGGGTGGTAGGTAAATAATGATATCATATGACTATCAAAATGCTTACTGTGAAGTTCTTGCTTTTGACCCGTTAACTACATGCAGAATGCTGTGCAGGTTGGTAGTGAACACATTTAATCTTTGCTTATGGAGTGTTGTGACTATCGGCATGTCCCAATAGGGCCGTACAGACTGTCACTCGCATGATTTGACTGGGACAGTTTTTTTTTTTTTTTTTTTAAATAGATCATATAGTTTGTTTTGTTTTTTTTTAAATAGATCTTATAGTGTTCTAATATCCTCTGGCACTATTTCATTATAACAACATATTAAATAACAAGCATGTTGAAGTCAGGGCTTTGTGTAACTTCTGCAGCCTTACTCGACTCCCAAACCATGAGAAACCTCTCCATGATTGAATACTTTTTTGGGGGGGTGAGGATCATGATTGCCTGTGGATAGTTGTAAAGCTTTACTACATTGGTACTTCTACTTACAAAATTAATTTGCTCAGGAAGTAATTTCGTGAAGTGAATCTTTCATAAATAGAGCTGCTTTTTACAATAGCCTAATCTGTTTCAAGCCCCCCAAAATGCTCTTTAAATGAATATTATTAAATGATTAAAAATGCAACAAAAACTGAGGCATTTGGTAACCTGAATTTTTCGTAACAAGAGGCATTCGAAAGTAGAGGTACCACTGTATAATGAATGTTTTATACCATGTTGAACACAAAACCAAGCTTGAAAAACGCGCACATGGATCAGGCACATTTGATGTGACACCCATAGTATGAAGTTGTGAAGGAGAGAATTATTTCTATGGCCTCGATAATAGAATGAGTGATTATGAAAATCTATCAGTAAATAGAACAGAATAAAAGTGATTGTATCAAGTGCATTTTAAGCAACCTGTTAATCCAGTTACAATACATTTAGAGAAATATTACTGGCCAATTGTTTGTGCCTCTGTTTGCTTTTGGGAGTGTAAATGTACTCATGTATTTATTTTTTACTAACACAATATCATACCATACATGAATTCTTTTACATGTATTGTCTGTTTTACATGTGCTGTATCATTGTTGTGACTTACATTTGAGATTCATCTTATCAAGCTTAAAACCATACTGTATCAACAAAGACCTATGATAATAAAGCCTTAAACTGCAGCCATTGTTGTAAAGGTGTTCTATTTGTTGAATGCACATATTTTATGAAGACACAACATGTCATAACGCTGTTATATTAGAGGTCATTTTAACCCATTTAATATTTAATGACTGTGAAATGATTTTCGTCAATTTGCTTTTGCTTTGTGAGCACCTTACCACGGTGAAGAGGGTTGCTTGTCCGGATGATTCAAGTAGCCAAGTTGGCAGGGGATTTATGCCCCTAACAGGGTCACCAATGACAAACAAGTCCTAGGTGAGGGAGCAGAAAAAGCATGACTGTCAGACCCCTACGACAAATAAAAAGAATTGGGCAGCAGTTTCCCTTGCAATGGACTGAGGCCCCATCCGAGAGCCTGGAGGTCGGGCTCGTTGGCGAGCACCTGGTGTCCAAGCCTGCACACATAGTGTCGAGCCGGACACAGCCCAAAACGGTGATGTGGGTAACGTAATTAAAATGAAAATCGTCGATATTAACATTTAAAAAGCCGCCTACCAGTATATGTCAAATCAAGCACTTTCGGTCATCCTATCACCAGGGGGCAAACGCAAGGTTAAGACATCATTAAGCTTAAGAAATAGCAAGCGAGCAAATCCTGCAAGAGCGTCCACACCTTGGTTTATGCTTGACGCGCTCCGCGAGTTTGACGCGGCTTCACGCGTCAAAATTACGTCTTTTCGGCAACCATGCCACTTCGTGCGGTGTTCGCGCTGGTCAGATTTTCCGCAACACATACCTTCTGGTATTTCTTTACTGTGTGGAAGCGCCGGGCAGAAAACATGTCGGGCCGACTGTTGCTTATTGGTGGTCACCGCTGAATGCCGGCGAGCAAGTACACAGAGGGGAAGAGTCTGATTTAAATAAAAAAAAAAGCTCGAATGAATTTTGATCGCTTGAATCTACTAGCCGGTGTGATTCCACACATCGTGTTTCACGCATCAAGAGTTGGACGCGATGACAACGCTGAAGTTGGTTTCACTGGCGTGCCATATGGTGATCATGTTTACCACATGATTGCATGCCAAAAGCCTCTGCCTTTCTCAGCCCCTAGTATACTGTACTAACTGTCAATTGAGACCCATTTTGGAAAATCTGTTATGCAAAAATTTGAATAAATTGGGCTTGAAATGACCAAAAATGACATTTTGACTGCTAAGTCAAACGTTTTTTAAGGCTGTTGTAGTTGTTCTTACAGGTCTGCCAAAATTATTACTTACTTTATTTCAGTTTGTTATTATTATTTTTAATAATCAAGCCTTGATTATACAGTATATACTGCTTGTTAAAAACAAGTGCGATAGACATGTTTGACCAAACATGATGAATAATCGTGATTAATCGTGATCAGAATATTGACCCAAATATTCATGATTATCATGTTGGCCATAATCGTGCAGAGTGTGTGCTCACATCGCGTTATATGTTGTGCTATGTTTTGAGGGGTAACATGTTATATATGTTGTTTGATGTTCATCTTCCTGTAAAACTATTCATTTTTACGTGCATACACTTTACATTAGTAGCATTTTTTAACCTCTCTTTGATGTCATTGCCGCACAAGAGCGTGGGAAGCCGACATGGAGAATGTTACTGCACTTGCTGTAAAGTTGGACTGGTGTTCAAAGCAAAATGAGACGTCACTGTTTGGCGACTCTTCATTGATAATGTAGTTGTGCGAGTCCCTGTCATGGATATTGAGGCTGCAAACAACAACAGGAATTAGGTCCACATTAGTTGACTGGATGCTCAAAGGCCTTTCTCACATTCAGACTCTCAATGGCTAGCGCAACATAGCCGCTGCAATTTAAAAAAAAAAAAAAAAAAAACTTTATACGGTTGATTGAACAACTCCCGTTTTTTAACCCCTCATAGTTCACATTTAACAAGTCATTATTGTTAGCTTGCATGCGTTTGGTTTACGAATGTTTGACTACATATCGTAGTTTGCCACGATACGTGTGTCTATCCTTTCGACACACGCGAATAAGAGCTACCTAAACTGTCATCGCAGTACAATTTCATACACTACTTAAAGTACTTTATAGCATCAATGAGTCGCGTGACCGCGTGGCCTAATGGATAAGGCGTCTGACTTCGGATCAGAAGATTGAGGGTTCGAGTCCCTTCGTGGTCGAGTTTTTTTTGTTTGTTTGTTTTTTGTTTTACATGCTCAATAAAGACCAAACTAGAATCCGCTTGAATACTCGTCCATGCAGCGTAATAGCTCCTCATCGTGACTGTACCCAATCCATTGCGGTTTGGTCCGTCTCGCGAGAAGAAACTTGTCTTTTAACGGAGCGGCTCCAAAGCCGTCCGACACCTTAATATTTCACGTACCTAAATCACTCAGCATTCGAAATGACCTTTAATACGCAAGTAATCGAAGTCACCAAACGAGTAGATAAGACAACTATTGTCTTGTCTTATTTAATATTTTGTGATATTGTGACTATCTGGGAGTCAATACAAACCAAAACAAGTTATTTATGTTATTTGTGGCTATTTATGATGTTAGGGGTTAGCGGTTAAGTGTATAAAGGTTTTCAAAACATTATTTCTACAACCTATTTTGCCAAAGATAAGGTAGAATGGATTGCTTGAGAAAAGACGGAAGAAAAAAAAACTCGTGTCAAATCCAAATGAGGGTGAGGTTTGATTTTCAGGAATTTTGTCTGAAGATTGCATGCTGTCTCTATGTAGCACACACCGATGAATTCTGCGATAATTTTATTTTCATTTTTGGGAATACAGTACCGTACATCAACTGATTTGGAATGTCTGGGCAGAAGTTTAGCGACATCTAGTGGTTAACAAAGTCAATTACAGAATATAAAAACGTGTGTTGACACTTTTTTTGCACGTTATTGAAAAATATTGTGGATTTTTTAATATGACATTTTTTTCCCAGTAGTTTCTAAATTTTAAACTGTCCCTTTTAATTACCGATACAAACAGAGAGAGTGGAGGAATTTTGACCGTTTACATGATATATTGTGAGTGCGAATATGTGTTCACTTTTGTATGCCCTGCAATTGGTTGGCTACCAGCACACAGTGTACCCCACCCACTGCCCGAAGATACACGGCGTAGAAAATAGATGGATGCAAACTATCAACTTTTAGTCTACATTTGATTGCAATTAATACATGTTGAATCTGACGGTCATTAATAGCTTTAATGCTAAATTCGAATTAAACGCTATATTCAAATTAGTAGACTATATTTGGGGCTTTATTGTGATTAAAAGTTTCTTAGTCGGACTTGATGACATATGTAACGTAGACTGATAACACGGAAAAAAATCAATATATTGAAATAATAATTCAAACAAGTATTTTTGTTCAGATACAACATTCACTTCGACTCTACAGGGGTAAATAAAGAATACAAAAAAGAAAAAAATAAATATAGATGAGAAATAAAAATAATGATAAAACCGTTCATAGACATTCGTTTTTATTGGGGGGGTCACATTGAACAAGAATGACAGTGGGAAACAAAATACTACATTGGCCAATAAAAGGTCCATCGCACCCATACAAAATGTACAGTACTGTATTACTAATAAGGGAGATTGTGTAGTGAATACGAATTTATCAGTTGATAGGCAATGCTGCACGAGTGCCACAGATAGGCGCTAGGATACAGTCAAAGTTATGGCAAGCGGATGACATCACTCAACGCAAGGTCTGGAACGAAGCGTTCTATGCCCAGCGGCGTCCGACGTTTATTATGAAAATGCCAGACGGCATTTGGAACGCATATTTTTACGCCTGTATGTCAAGCTAATGACCTCGTCAAACCCTTCTTTGAATGACCCAGAGCATCAGAACACACGGTGTTATTAAAGGTAGAGTGAGTAGAATTTTTGGACAAACACAAATGCCCTCCATCCATTTTTTTTTTTTTTTATAGCCACTTACGTTTTATCCTCACAAGAGTCACTGGCTTGCTATTGTCTATCCCAGCTGTCTACGGGCAGTAGGGGGTGGACACCCTGAAGTGGTTGCATGCCATTGCAGGGCACATCGAGATGAACAACCATTCACACTCATGTATCACATCAAAGGACAATTTAGAGTGTCCAATATACGAGCCATTCATGTTTTTGAATGTGGGAGTAAGCGAGTAAGAGAGAACACATTTTTGCATTTACATAAAGTGTGGAAGGTGTTGGTTTTGTTCCATGAAGTCCGAAATATGCAGCGCTTGTGTCAGTTGTTTGTTGGTGCGCTGCCCACCTTCGGTGCCGATGTACCGCCTACCTCTAGCTGTGTCTTCCTTATTAGTGTCCATACAGGGTGTTGACATATCTTTGTCCAGGTTATGTAGATTCGGTGTTGTAATGCACTGAAACCAATAATTAAAAAAAAAAATCTCTCTCCCTCGCTCACTTATTGTCAGGTTCACCTGTTAGATATCTGCGAGAAACTAAACACAAAGAAGGAAAAATTGCATGAGAACTAAGGACTGCAGGAATAAAATTCTACTGCGCTCTAAAGCAGCCTCTCCGAACCCTCTCTTTTTTATTTGATTCAGAAGTCTCTAATTACATGAAGGTCCCGCCCTAGAAAGGAAAAAATAAACATGGCCGGAACGCAGTGTACTTGTCCTTGTGTGTATGATTACTGCATGTGTGGCAAAGCATTCTGAGTGTCAAGACATTCTGCAAGACATTTTGTAGATAACAAGTGAAGTGATATCTGTCTTCAGTTAAGCTTGAGCAGGCTGGTCAGGGTTGTCCATACCACGGCCAAGTTGGAGACAACAACCATCTGATGGCAACCTCCTCAAGCAAACAGTTTCATTGCAAACAGTGCATCCATTCTCAGGGCAAAACATTCCCTCATTGCAACCAGTTAAATGGATTGTATTACCATGCAAATGTATAATCACTATTTTTAGTACTTTTATTTTGACACTTAGTATGGCACATTCTTCAAATTAGCTGCATTACCTTACTGTCCGTGTCGGACAAGTAAACATCAAAGTTTCATTTGTTAGTTACAGAGTTTAATTGTAGAAAATGTCCAATTGACAAAAAATGTGTGTTTGGGAGCACACTCACGGACAATAAACCTTTCGAGTTTAACATTACTATTTATGACACTTTTTGCTTTTCATTTTTATGCTGCAAAACCCACAAGTTATCCCTGGGCTCATGTCTTAACTTGCTGCCAACTAATGACAGTCTTTAACTCCCATACTCTCCAGTACTGGGCAGTTTAAATACTTCTCGAAAACTTGGAAAAGTCAACCAGGTCACAACTGCCAGCGGACAATTACAACAACAGATGAAAATTGGAATCGTTGGTCTGTCACTCACTTCTATGTCACTTCTATCTTACATTTCCTGCCTAAGAGCCAATAAGAGTGAGCTTGGTACTTTAGGTTGTGCCCATTGGTTACTGGAATGACATCACGTCTTTGCCCAGAGAAGGCAAAGCAAGCCATTTCTTCAAGTAATACCTTTTGGTGAATGAAAGAATGACTCAAGCACCACAAGCAACAACATCACCAGTAATGCTAGCTGTGTTGATGCTGTGAATGTCAAGTAGTGAACCGAGGCAGTTCATTCACTTAATTGGACAGACATCTTCACTTCTTGTTGGTAGCGTAAAACGATTCCAGTTTGTAGTCTATGAATGGAAGCCGTGCAGCAAACACACAGGTGAAAAAGTTTGTATCTCTGTCAGCATAAACGGGACATTGGATAGATGGGATATCTGACGGAATGTCTATCCCGATGATTACGATGGATGAAAAACACACTTCTGACATTCTTATGCATTCCTTTTTAAGCATTCCTTTGATTCGTCTGTCTGCAAAAAAAGTCCTATTGATAGGGTCCTATCAATGTGTTGTAATTGTGCTGTTTCTGCTTGCAAGCAGCAAATCACAAAAGTCAAATCACAAGTCAGACCGATAGGTGACAAGATTAACAACTCAAAAAAAATCTTTTATTTCAAAACGAATGAAAGACTTTCACATTCAACAATAAAATGATTTGGTCAAGGTTTAGTTATAGTCAAGGGCAGTAAAAAGATCTGCATAAAAATAAAAGACAGCAATGTTATTGAATATTCTTACCAAACGCGAAAAATGATTTTGCCACCCTTTATTTGGTAGCTTTTCGATTGCCGGGTGTTAACTGCCGGCTTTCGGCTTATTTGCATGTTCACGAGAGGGTGGCGTTGTTGTATAGTTTACAGTGGCTTGAGAAAAGTTTCTGAAAGAAACTTTCACTTCTTGTCCGGGAGCCAATCTTTTCTCCTGCAGCACCTTTATTCTCTTTTTTGCCTTGCGTGGCCTTGCTTTGTGGCATAAAGTTTCAACGTCGCAAGTCAAGTGGCTGATACTGTATTAAATACGTACTGTGCTGTTAATGCTGCAATATCGCTATCTTGGCACAGTTCATCAGCTAAAAAAATTGAAGATGATCTCACCTCAGCCCCTGTGTGAGACCTTGAACGTTGAGGCTGACTGGCTGTCGCAATGCGAAGCGCAGCAAAATTCAATTTCTTTTCAATTCTTGCAACTAGGCAAAACGAGTGGAATTTCATGTCGCTTTCTGTTTCCTGTCGTTCCATACACACCCTTAACATCGCCCAAAGCACTTTCGCGCCATGTTGCACAAACTACATTGACCCCAATTCAAAACGCACCATTTTTTTTCACATTTTACGCATTCGGTGTGAATGGAGCATTAGGTAAAAGAGCAGCCCACATGAGTGACGCCTTTGTCAAACTTTAGAAGAACTGTCCTGAGAAATTGGTTGGCCATTACTTATGAGGGAGTTCCATAACACAGCTATGTTGACTTGATGTGGCTGCAATGTAAAAATAAGAGAGGAAATGCAAATTGCAAATAAATCATTTAAGAGTAAAATAACCCCTTTGGTAGTCTATGCAGTGTTATCTTGTTATAAATGAGACATCCAGACATAATTAATGGATTACCCAGATGTCTTTTACTACAACTTAAAAAAACAAAACAAAACATATATATATATATATATATATATATATATATATATATATATATATATATATATATATATATATATATATATATATATATATATATATCCAACATATCAGCTTTGGCATTGTCAATTAAGATGAATTTTCATGTTACTACCCATTTGTTGCATTTTAAACCTATATTTCAAGAATAGCCCATATCATCTTCGCTGTTATGTGTTACAGCGCAGATGTTAACTTGAAATTGCTAATTATACTTGGTTACTCAACTGCAGAGAGTACCAGGTATTTATTAGTTGTACGCTGTTTAGTGATTCATGTGAAGAGTACAAACACTGCGGTGAATTTGGGCTTGGCCTGTATTAGAGTAAATATGAGAAAATACAATATCAGATGTAATCTGTTTTAAAACACTATTCAATATCACTATCGATATACTGTATGCAAGAGGTTCTGGAAAGAGTACGTGTGTTAAAAAAACGTGTTCATGACAAAATAAAGCGTGCACAGTACATGTTGGGGTTTCATAATGTGAAAGTGAAGTAAAAATACAATTTCAGTCCTACTCCTCTCTCAAGACTTCCTACAGTTTAAACAGGATTTCTTCATAGCATCAAGATGTAGTTGAAGTAACACTTTAGAAAACTGCACTTTTTTAGTCGACCATGAGCTTCTTGAGAGAGTTGAGGTAAGCCGGAATTAGGGAGCTGACAGTTTCACCGTCGTCGTTGAGGATCTTCTCGCCTCGGCCCTCTGAGCCCACGGAGCCGGCCGACCGCACCAGACCAGGATATGGGGTGCTGTAACCCTGTTGGAAGGCAACAAAATAAGGAGAATTGTCCAAAAACGTCGTAGAACGGTGACATCCTACATATTCATAAGTACAGTACAGACCGAAGCTTTAGACACACCTCATACAATTTTTTAGAGTAATAATAGATGCTCATTTTTCTTTAGTTAGCTGACGGGACCCTGCCATAATGTGAATTTTAACAGTTGTCCAATAGGGTTGTCGACTGTGTCTGCCCAACACACCTGATGGTCCCAACCCCATTCTTAAAGCAAGAAATTCCAGTAATTTACCCGGTAAAGTGAAAACCATGTCAGGTGGCTGCACACTAATCAGGCAATCAGCACAAGGTTGCTATTTTGAAGAAATCATCATAATAAAACCAAAGGCTGACTGTCTATTGGTACGTGAATGCAACTCAGCTTTTCAGCCCCACAAGTTGGTCTGATTATGATGACAAAGGTCTCTTAAAAGTACTGTGTTTCATTCAAATAATGTGTTACTTGTTGCTGCAAACTCTAAACAATTCCATGAGGTTCTTTTCCAAACATTTTTAATTGTAGCTCTGGTTAAAGTATTGACGTAATAGCTGGCTTGTAGAACAAAAGTCAAAGAAGAACAACACTACTGTGTAATACTATGTAGACCAAAAAAAAAAAAAGCGCAGAGGAGGACTTTGAGATAGAAAAAGCAGGAGACACCCAACTACCTGTATGTTCCTTATTCTGTTGTTTCCAGCAATGAAATGCTTTGCTATGTATAGTATGTATATATGTAAACATTAATAATAAGTGTATGATATATTATCAACAGCCTGATTTACTTGGCAGCTGTCAACTAAGGGCAATCTCAATACATCATTTTTCCCACTTAAAACACTGCTGACAAAGATTTGGGTAATTGATTAAATTTTGGCAGTCACAGACAATTACTGTTTGGTTCAACTTGAACTTGAAAAAACTAAACTACACTGCTAACTAAAATATAATTGACCAGCAAAAAAAACAAAACAAAACAAAAATAAAAGTGAAGTGTCCCCTTCTGTTGGTGACAAATTCAAGATGGACATATTACAGATTTGGCTGTAAAAATAGCGGACCAATGACGACAGCTGGGCAGTGCGTCAACGAATGACAATTGACCGGCCAGCACAAAACTGTAAAATGCCCACCCCTGTATAAAACGTTTTCAGTTATTTCACTTTTTTTTCGTTCAATACATAAACGTCGCATGTTCATTCAAAGTTCAGTGAGAATCTACAATGTAAACAGTCATGAAAATAAAGAAAGTGCATTGAATGAGAAGACGTGTCCAAACTTTAGGCTTATGCTGTAAAGACATACATACTTATATGGATGTATTCATTATTACATACAGAGGAGTATCCCTTGCTGAAGCTGCCTCTCTTCTTGGTCCTTATCTTAGTAAGCGCTGACTCAGCAATGTCAGCTCGTTCTTCAGCGTCATCCAGTTCATGGACTGTTTTCCTGTACTTGGCCAAGTTCATATTGGCTTGCTCCTCCTGCATGAATTGCACAAAAAATAAAAAGAATTTGATTAAATGATTACATACTGTAGTAAGGATTCAAACTTGAAAGTGCGCTTTCTGAGAGAACATGCTATAAAATGATAGAACCCCAGCCCCCACCCCTACCCCCTGAAATTATAGGATGGTTACATTTAGAAATTTTAATACAATTTGGATTAAAATTATAAAATTATTTTCTTAATAAGTTTTTGTGTGCAAAATAAGAAAGGTGGAACTGTGTGGAAAAGACTCATACAGCTTCCTCCACTTGTCTCTTGTAAGCCTTCATCTTGTTCTGTAGTCTTTCCACCAGCTCCTGCATTCTCTGCTGATTTTTTTGGTCCTCCTCAGACTGGAAGACAAGTTCCTTGAGTCTGCGCTCGTTCTTTCGAAGGTTCTTCACCGTTTCAGTGTGTCGTTTCTGTTCTGACTCCAGCTCCAACTCCAACTCTTTCACCTGCACAAAACATTCAACGATTCAATGACAACACGTGGCAACAATAGTCGTGTGCTGCTTTTCGTAGGAACTCAATCATTTTCCACATTTCACCTATTTCAAATACAGTAGTCCCTCTTTCATTTTGGGGGGTAAGTTCTAAAAATAACGCGCAATGGGCAAATTCCGTGAAGTAGTATCTTTTTTTCTTTTTACAATGTTTATGCCTGTTTTCAGACTGTGAAAACACTCACAATACACCTTATACATTTTTCTCACACAGGAATTGAGATTTTATCACATTTGTATCATTTAAACACTGTCAAAGTGCAAAACTTCATAAACTTCAATAAAATTCTGTGAGAAAGCGTGGCTGTGAAAAGTAAACCGCGCTAAAGCAAGGGACCACTGCTGTACACCACAAAACTCAAACCACAAAATTTCCTTGCAATGCTGGCACAGACATTTTAAAAAGTAAAGTCCCATCTGGTTTTTGGCATTTTTTATGATGAACTCTCACACTCCAGCACAATCCCTTATAAAATCTGTGTTTTGGATCTCTCATCTCAGGACATTCTATGTATAGTTTTCAGGGTCTTTCTGTGCATTTGTAGGTGAACCTCAATTGTTTCACAAATTAACCCTGATCCCTTGTGCCCTAAAACACATATTTGAAGTGTTCGTCAAACTACAATGTAGAGGCACACAACTATACATCTTTATTTTGTGCATTTTTTTCATTTGTTTCTATTCGCTCCTGGGCATCTGTGTGGTATTTTTATTTGTGGGGAAAACGAAGGTTTATATGCAAGTACATGGCTAGAAATGGAATAAGCTAGCCAGGTTAGCAACAACTATCACTACCGCCATGTTTAAAGCCGCATTGTGTAGAATTAAGAATTGCCGTTTAGTCCCCTCGATGAGTTAAAAAATACAGTTTACCTTTCCTTCCAACTTCTGGATGACCTTCTTGCCACCTTTTAGTGCCATTTGCTCAGCCTCCTCCAGCTTGGTGCTCATGTCTTTCATCTGAGCCTCCAGACCTTTCTTCACCCTCTCTAGATGAAGCGTGTGCTCTTGTTCCAAGCGTAGCTCCTCCCCCACTCTGGCCAACTGTTCACATTCAGCATCTTATTGTTGGCTTCAACTTTTCGTGATTTCCTCGCTTGTGTGTGCGTTTTACCTCACAGCTGGCCTTTTTGGATTTGTCTACTGATCCTCTAAGCTCCCCTTGGAGCTCCTCATGTTCATGCTGCAGAGCTTGGAGATCCACCTCCAGCTTCCTCTTTCCACTCAGAACTGACTGAAACTGAAAAGTAATGAGTTCATGCATCAGATTACTTGTATGATTTATTGATGATTTTCATGTAACAAATTATTGAACAATTAAAATCATATCAACAAGGTTACGTTATGTCGTATAAACTGATGATTTTGGGCTCTATTTTTAAAGACACCACATCCTGGTCAAGGGGTTAAAAGTCACCTGGTTATTGAGATCACTGTATTTTTCGTTGGCATCATGCAACTCCACCTCCAAGGATTTGCGACTCCTCTCTGTATTCTCCAAGATGGAGCGAGTCTCTTCGCCTTCACTAACAAGAAGAGCGCAACGTCTCTCCAAGGATGCCATCTCCTCCTTGTGCTCCTCACGGAGCCTCACCTCCTCCTCAAGCTGAGCCTGGAGCTCCTAGAGATGAGGAGTTAGTCTATCGATTCCCAAACTACAAGAGCGCGCCACTGAAATGAGCACATTGTCATCAAACCTTGATGTGCTGCTGTGTCTTTTTGCTGTTCTTGCTGAACTCAGTGTTGCTTTTAGTGAGAAGCTCCACTTGAAGCTCCATTTCAGCGACATCAGCCTCTAGTTTCTTTTTGAGTTTCGTTCCCTCCATCCGACCTTTAATCTCCACGTCCAAGGTGGCCTGTAAGGATTCCAATGCTCTCTGGTGGCTTTTTCTGAAGGTCAAGAGGTCAGAGTGAGGTTAAAGCTAAACTTTTAAATGTTGGGTTTTTCTTCTGCATGCAAAACACTTTTGAAGGAAGAGAAAGCAGAATGAGACAGGGCTTACCTCTTTATTATGTTGAAGGTTTTAAATGAAAATAGAGGACAGTATTATAAGGTGGAAAGGATCAAAGTATGTGAGCAGAAAAGCTGTGGAAAGGGAATTGAGACGACATGAGGTACCGAGCAACATCGATCTCTTCCTCCTTCTCTTGTAGTCTGCGCTCCAGGTCTGATTTTGTCTGAGATAACTCCAGCTGCAGTCTCAGTAACTTGGTTTCCTCAGCCTAAAAGGAATAAATCCAGATTAATCTTAATCCAGATTATTTAGGAGCATTTTTCTCAAATAGAAATGGAATAAATAGCCGTACCTCCAAAGCCGCCTCTGATTCTTCCAGTGAAGCCTGTAATTCTTCTTTCTCCATCTCAATCTTCTTCTTTGCTTTCTGGAGCTCGTGGACACTCTTCCCTCCATCTGAGAGCTGGTCTGTGAGGTCAGCAATCTCCTCTGTAAATAAAGATAATGATTTACAATTATTAACATTGATCAAATTTTGACATCTCTACAGATAATTTAGGGCATAAATGGTGATGTTGTTCTCAACCCCAAATAGCTTTGAATATACCATAAAACTTACATTGAATCGCATGTGTCATTATCTGCTATAGTTTGGCTACGTTATTATTGCTACTCGTGTTTGTGTATGATTTTTTGAGGTTATTATTATCATTAGGGGCAGGGGCTTCACAGGAACCAGGCAAATTCATAACCATTAGACACAGATCTGGAAGTCTTCTAATCAGCCAATTTGCAAAATGTGTATAAAATACTGAGGAAAGCAAGAAACCAGAATAGCAGGTGAATGATTCCGTACTGAAGACGTAATCCCTAAAGCTAAAAAACAAAATGCCAAACACCAACATCAAGAAAACACATTTTTTTCATGGGCAGGAATGTGCAATTCCTAAACAGTGAAGTCCAGGTGGTCGTAGTTGTTTGTGAGGTGGCAAGAGTGAAGAGTAGAAACATGACTAGAAACACGAATAAACAGACAGAGTGGGGCAGCATACGTGTGCTGAGCTGATAACCCAGAGGTCGATGGATTGAAACCATCCTCTGCTGTTGGATGTTGACTTGGAATTGTGGATGCAGAATAAACTTTGAGCAGCTTTCTCCTATTACATTTGTTATCTCTGGAACACACTGCCATCAGATATAAAATCCATCTTGCACTTTATGATGTTCACTTCCAAAACTAAAACCCGAATAAAGAAAAAACAAAACTATACTCATCTGTAAATAGTTTAGCAATAGTGAAATATGTTTTCTTTTGGTTTTTAATTTCTTATAAAATGATACCTTTTGCGTTTTACTGTAACACCTCTACAGAGTGATAGATTTATGTAATCTTGGATTATGAATGTCCAAATAAGTGTGCCAATACGGAAATATGTAACGTTTTTTTTTAATGATAGTTATTATTTGTTTTTCTGTAACACCTCAACAATGACATGCTTATGTAATATTGGATCGTTAATGCTTAAATTGTGTCCTTTATTCATTGTTTTGTGTTTGATGTGTATTTTACATTTCTACTGTATTGCGAAACACTTCTACAGAGTGAAAAGTCTATGTAGTATTGGATTCATAATGTTTAAATTGTGTAGGTTATTTAGTTTTTGTATTTGAAAAACATTTTTACAATTGTACTGTATTGCAATATTGTGGAAGAGCCCAACTAGGGACCAGGGTTGAGAATTAATATTTGCTATAATGTCTATATGCATAGCATCAGTTGCGGGTCTGTAACTATGTCTGACTGTCTCTGTCAAATAAAGCATCATTATTTCATTCATTTATTCCTTAATTTGTTAACGGTAACACAATGGAAATGTCCTCAATTACCACTGCATCTTCAAACCAAGAATGTCATCTAGAGCAGGGTTCTCAAACACTTTGGAGCCCGGGACCCCTTTTAGAAGAGCAATTTTTCCAAGGGCCCCCGATGCAAATGTTTGTGGAAACAAAAAACAAAAAGAAAATCATTTAGGCTGAACATAAGTGCCCTATTTAATTCACCAACAGATTGAATTTGACAAGTATATCAGTTACTTTTCTGCCATACTGAAGTTTACAAAATAAAAATTGCAAACTTGGTTGCTGCTAATTATTTAGTCAAAAACAGCATTATAAGATAAAATGCCGTTTCTAGCTTTGCTGGCTTCATCACCTTGTTAGCAAGCAATTGTAGACACAAAATGAATTTTGGCAAATGTCAAAATGATTACATTTTTTAAAAAATATATAAAATTGGTTAAGTTGATGGGTGGCTTGGTGGAATAGTGGATACTATAGCACGTCTGCCTTACAGTTAAAGGGACCTGAGTTCAAATCCAGCTGGCTCTGGCCTTCCTGTGTGGAGTTTGCATGTTTCCCCCGAGCCCACGTGGATTGTCTCCGGGTGCCTCCGGGCACTCCCCAAAAGCCTGCATGCCAGGTGAATTGGACATCCTAAATGGTCCTTAGGTGTGATTGGGTGTGCATCCCTGTTTGCCCTGCAGTTGGCTGGTAACCAGTTCAGGGTGTTCAGGGATCCCTGCCTACTGCCCGAAGTCAGCTGGGCTAGGTATAGCTGGCACGGGTGTTATGGCCCATTGCCATGACAACACAAACGTTTGGCCTTTATACCAATTTATTTTTATGACTATGTATGACTATGCACTTCCAATTCAAGGTCGTTTAAGCCGGAAGCGCATGTGGACTCTATTTTTTGATGATCTACTATGGTTTTTGCTTTTTTGAAGAGTTGTGAATACGTTCACAATTTGATAAAAAATGAAATGAACATGAATAGATTTTTTTTTTTTTTTAATTTCCCAAAATATTTCACAGACCTCCCGCAGTCAGGCCACGGACTTCGGGAGTTTGTGGACCTCACTTTGAGAACTACTGTACAAGAGACTAGTGGTGACTCTTAGGCATATTACTTCCAAAAAAAATTATATCTTTCTTATGACTAGTTATAAGTCGCTGCATTGCAAGGTTAGCGAGCAATTGTAGACACCAAACGCATTTGGATATATTTCAAAACTATTACTAACTATTATTTTTAAAAATGTATTTAACTGGCTGAATTGCTTGCTTTATTGAAGAGTCATGAATGCTTTCACAATTTAATATTGAATAAAATGAAATTAATTCAAATAGATTTTTTTTCTCATTGCACTGAATATCAATACAATTATTATTCATAAAAATGGTATGATTATACCTAAAACAGTATAATTTTGAACCTTAACAAAACAAAAAAGCAATAAAAGTTCATTTTCAACTGTCAACTACTTTTTACAGAATTTATACAGGTTACAGGTTATGCCATGGACCCATGGGGGTCAGCGGACCCCACTTCCCTGATCTGGAGGTCCAAAAATGATCACAAGTGGTTCATGACGATTCAATTTCCCCACATTAGACTTGATCATCACAAAACAAAGGCATGCCTGTTAAGTCCATGTACTATGGTCAGGAGAGCACTGAACAGGGCAAGAAAGGTAACAAAAGGGTATGCTGGTAGGCCCCACTCAAACCAACCCTTACATGGAAGAAATGGAAAGGAGAACTGTGAACTTTTTGAAGGGAAGAGCTAAGTCATGGGTATAGTTATTCTGATGAAATGTGAGTTTAAAGCCCATAGCCAAGAATTGCCAAGAAAAAAATCTTCATTCATGTGTGAGAATGTCACAGACAATAAGTTTCCATTTTGGGGGGCAGTAAGGCAACAAAATACAAAGAGAAAAAAAATACAGCTCTAGAAAATGGATGGATGGAATACTATGACAGGATTTAGAACACGTTTGAAACCGAGGGTCTTTTGGACTGCAAAGTCAAATTCTCTATGCCCATCCCTCACGAAGGCAACCAACGGCATTAACATCCAAGAGGATAAATTCAAGATTGAGATTTTTTTTAAACAATATTTAAAACGGTTCAAAACATTTTTCCATTTTGTATGCAAAATGTATGTTGTCAAAGATATAGAAAAAAATGAAAAAAGACAGTCACAGAAAACAATGAAAAGCTGGCAGAAAATCGTTTCAGAATCATTACCTGCTCTCTTTTCAGTTTATAAATTAAAAGAGTGCACTTTCTTATTTGAAACACAAGGTAAAGCCCAAACATAACAGATGGTCCCTAATGCATGCATGACACTAATGGGCCAAGCTAAAACAGGTGCGCAGCGTTGGTACACACCCTTTTGGGTTGAGTGGAACAAGCACTTAACGTTGATGCTTAATATTCAATACTTATGACCTATTTTCGTAAAATTCATGGTTGGTTTAACCCATATCTTTACATTTTAAGTTTCCGGAAACTGGCGCATAATTTATCGGTACTTGACCCAGTCCTGTTTGTTTGCGTAAGTCATAGAAAGAAGCTCTTTAATTAGACTATTAAGTGACTTCCTGCTGTCGTTCTATTACGAAATCATAAAAGTACTGAACTAAAATGAACTGATACGAACTCTAACATTTCTAGACATTCAATGAAATTGGTCTAGATTGAGTCAGGCCCGTCGGCATGGTGACAGGCTGGTTTGCTCATCTGCCTCATATTACACAGGTTGTGCGTTTGCCTCAAGTGCATGCGCTTCCTGTGCCTGCACAGGTTTTTTTCTAGAAACTTATTGCAAAAAGTGCCAGACCAAATACAAGAACATTTTTCTTGTTCTGAGCAAAAAACATCTGCCAATTGGGTAAGAATTATTTTCTTGCCAAGAAAACCTAATTCAAGTATTTTTTCTTAATGTTTTTAACAATAACGAGCTCAAAAACGAGTCAGAAATTAATATAAGCAAGTTGCAAATTAAATTTAACAATTTGTGTAAAACCTCCATTTTACCATGTAGCTAAGTTTCAAATCATCAGTTTTTGAAATTATGAATTGAATTGCTGTATTTTCCAACTACAAATCGACTCTATTCCTCATTTTCAACCCCCATATTAGTGGGGTTGATTTATAACTGTATAATTCCAGACTCCATCATAAAACCAGACCAAATTTTCTCCACACATCCGTGATTGAATAACATTAATTCAAATGTGATATAAGTTATATCATGTCATTTACAAGCCTTAAAATTATTATATATTATATAAACACCTCTAATTCGATTAGACCTCGAATTCCGTTTTATTGTGTTTGCCCAGAACATAGCAAAAATGCGCCTAATTGCCCCTGTGTTATATACAACGAGGTTGTGGGGCTCTTTTTTCGGCGGACTTTGACCCCAGAAAAAGAAAAAGATGGCTTGATGTGTGGTTTCGAGACAAAAATGCGAAATGTCAGCAGATGGGGGGAGAAACCGCCATGGATGTCAGCAGGTGGGGGGAGAAACACTGCGAAGGGCAACTTTCCTCGCTCTGATGTTCAGCAAAGCATTTCTCGAAACCTCCATTTGAAACGAATTGGATGGGGTCCAAAATGATTACCGGTGGAAGAGTAATAAGGATGATTTTATTGTTGAGGCATCATTTTCAGCATTTGCATCTACGCAAATGCAAAGACTGCCTCGCTTCTGTGTATTGTGCTATGACATTGTGCACGGACCGATATTTTTGTCAGACAGCTGCAATCGCTAATCGAGTCATAAGATCGCCATCTACAGGCCTCACGTAGAACGTGACACAACTGGACGCTCACTGCAGGATGGTGGTGCAATATTGATCCACCATGTTTAACCGTGGAAGAAGTTAAATAAGGAAAAAAAAACCACTTTGCGGAACCAGCTCACGTTAGCGTACATCAAAGCCAGACCCGCAGACACTTTCTTTTTTAACACACAATGGCTGAAGAAGAGCAAAACGGAGATTGGACCGACACAACTTTATTATCGTAAAGGAAACGCGAAGACAAACTCTACAAGCAAGTCATGAACGTCTTTCTGAGGAAAATAAGAACATGGATTTTGTACTGAAATAACTTAGGGACAGCCATTTTGGGTGAGTTAATATGTTTTTGTCATTTTATATTCAATTCATTTATCATTTATATTCAATTGTCATGTTTAGTTGGATTTGGTTGTCGTGAGTTTGTGAGGTTTTGTTCATGATTCTGTTTCACTTGCGTCTGCCTTTATTGTCTGCGTTCTCGTTTGATGTGGTCCACCTGTCTGGTGATACTTTGTCCACCAAAGTATTTTTGTTTTGCTCCCGGTTTGGTCCTGCCTCATTTGCTCGTTAAAACTTAATTTTTTGAGTGACATACAGTATTTCTCAGTTTTCCTGCATTTTTGGGTCTACTTCCTTCCTCCTCCCAACTCAGTATGCCCAGACGTGACACATATTAAATAGCCATTTGTAATTTAGCGCACAATCTTGTTAAAACTTGCCTGCTTTTCGTAGACTTAAAAAAACTTTGTGGACAAATAATTTGAAATTATTATTTCTTATTCTAAGTTTTGGCATGTAGAATGATAAATTTTGGCCCGTGGGCCATATGTATGAATAGCTCTGACGCCAATGAACATTTTGAGTGGTTGAAAGAAAAAAAATAAAAATAAAAAATGATTTAGTTAGTTATCACACTTCAAAGTAGCCCCACATATTTTGTAAAATAAGGCGAGAGGGGGGGTTTTCAGTAAAACTGTCATTGTCAAAAAACTTGTCATGCATAGAAATTTTTGTTGTTATAGTATATAAGCCTGAAATGCACGGACTGCAACTGCTATAATACTGTACTTGAAATGTAATGCATTACACTACTATTGCATTACTTTTACATCACTCTCACCACAATAACTGGAAGTATGGATTTGCCATTATAAATGTAGCTTGTCACGCACAGTTCACATCCAGTAGAAGGTTGGCTTAAGCCTCAAACCAGTACAAATCATTTGAGCTGTATTGTATTGTGAACCTTCAAAGACATGACAAGATACAGAATCTTTTTTATGTACAGTGGGCCCCCGTGTTACGAGATTAATCTGTTCCACGGTTGGGATCGTAAGGCGAATTCACCATATGGCGGGCAATCCAAACCTATGTTATGCCCATATTCCCTAGTAAGGGTAGCCTAGGCTAGGCTAGCTTCATATTTCTTGAATATCTCCAGCTTCGTTTCCATATAAATCATCCTCTTACTTCTCTCTTTAACATCACTGGCAATCTTGGGACCCATGGCTAACCTATTCAAGTTTGAATTAAGCAGTAAAATGCACTATAAATATGATTTTGTGACCAGTCATGATGGAACAAAGCTTTACCATTCGGCCATTTTGAAATGAGTGAGGCCAACCAATAGCAGACCAGCATCTCCGTGAGAAGACGCTGACCAATAGCAGACATGGAGGCATTGAAAATAAGTGGAATTACCTAAAACACCTGCAGATGGAGACAAAACAACACAAATACAGCCAACCCCTTAGGGTCATGACAGTTGTTTCTGTCGCAAAGCGGGGAAAATACCTTAAAGAGCGGACGAAAAAACTCAGTATTCCACACCTCAACATGAAAAAAACGTAAGGCAGGGACGCTGTAACCTGGGGGTCCACTGTGTTTTAATCCCTATGACTAAATTAGGGACAGCCATTTAAAAAATAAATGGTTTCGGTGGGGCTAACATTAGCAGCTAGGCTACATCATCCTTATTGTGTTTAACGTACTGTTTAATGTGAGTTTTTGTATTCTTCATCTTGATACACATTGACCACAACTATTTATAAGCTATTATTAATAGAAATCATACATTGAAAATTAGCGTAAGCTTACATTGCCAAAATGACAAGGTTTCCATATGCTGGTGAATCCACTGTGGAAAGTGCCAGCATATCTTCTACATACGACATACCCCGCCACGTATCTCCTAACCCCTTGAGGTGGAAGTAGCATCCCCGACCGAGAGAACTTTGTTTTATCGCTAATCGCAATCCTCTATATGTTTTCTTTGGGCTAACTTCATGTTACTATGGCACAGCTCGAAATGCGTGGACAACTCTTTAGGTGTGGCGCAAAATGTGCACCTAATTAATATATTCTTCTTGTCTTTATCTCTGACGAACTTGAAGTAATGGTTGTGTGTTCATCTTGTGTACATATTCAACATATTGAACCAGTTGTCTGCTGTCGCCGCACTCATCTCTGCTATAGTAGATACCAATAACAGAAAGTACACATCTTGTCCCAGACTTCTCTCCTATGACCATGCTGTGTTTTTGGAGAATTTTGGGGAAAAATACCCCATAACAAACCAAAACAAAAAAACACCACCTTCATACTAAGAATGCATTGTAATGCATTGCGTTATTTGCATTTGCAACAAGTACAATATTACAATTTTTGTGTGTGTAATATATTACTACCACTATACTGCAAAAAGTAATGCATTATTCCCAACACCGACACACACAATGTGTTTTAATTGGACAGCCATGATCTACGTAACCATTAAAGTCAGTGGTAGACTTATAATCGTGTTTTTGTCAAATTAACCCAAATTACAGAGGAAAAAAAAAGAGGTGTGCGACTTAAAAGCGAGGTCGACTTGTACTCAGAGAAATACGGTAATTCAAGTTGTTTGCCCATTCCGAAATTGTATATATATTTTAAATCGTGAAATTGCTTTCATTCAAAAGATTCTCAGTTCATTTCTCGAAGGGGTTTCAAATTACAAACATCATATAATATTTTGGAAAAATGAGTTGGATGATGTTTTATTGTTTGTGGATGTGTGTGTGTGTGTGTGTGTGTGTGTGTGTGTGTACGTGTATTCAGTGTTTTTATTGTTTCATTGTGTTTAAACTTCAAGCAAAGTTGAACCAGTTGGTTATAAAACTCTGGGGCCTCTATGGAGCAGAGAAATTCAAGATTCAAGATTGAATGTGGGTGGATAGTTATTTGCTAGTAAGTTTTGGTCTCCATCTTGAAAATATATAACTTGAATCATTTTTGGGTAATTTCTCTCCCAATATTTGGATTTTGACGGTGGCTGCTACTCTGCATAAGAGACCACAGTGTGTCATATCAGTTTGTGGGTGAAAAATCTACCTTGGTAGGCCTTGTTCTCCCTTCGTAGAGCTTCCAGCTGTTCCAGAGACTCTTCATGCGCTGTCTTCAGTTTGAAGAGCTCGCTTGCGTGTTGTCTGCTCTCCTTTTGACAACTCTCTACCTCGGCTACTAGTTCGTCACACTTTTGCTTCCAGTCTGCCAGTTGCTTCTCTAGAACCCGCTGCTTCTTATCAAGAGCTTGCCCACATCCACTCGCCTGAAAAGGAAAAGCACACCTAATGTTAAAATTTCATTATTGGGGGCACAAGCACTCCTCTGCTCTACCTTTTCCAGGTCCATGCACAGCTCCTCCACTTCTCCCTGGAGCCTCTGTTTGGTTTTTTCCAAAGAGGAGCATTTAGCTTGTGTAGCTTCCACTGCCTCCTCTGCTTCTTGTAGCCGCAGAACCAGCTTTTTTCTGTAATGGAGCATTTTTCAGACTTGAAGACCCGAAGGCAGCTGTCTTAAGTAAATAACCGCCTGTATCAACTTGACCTACTTGGTTTCCTCCAGCTCATCGGCATACTGGATGGAATCCGCCTCATGTTTGGTCCTCAAGTGCGTGACCTCGCTGTTGAGTTTGGAGATGAGCCGCTGCAGCTCTTGCTTGCTCTCCTGCTCCTCCTCAAGCTGCTCCTTCAGCCCCTCGCACTCCTGCCGCACCGAACTTAGACTTCCGCTGAGTGCCTGCTTACACTGGCAACCACAAGATAACACGTGTTTGGTATTTCTTTCACTTGCTATGGAGCCACACGGAATACTTAATTTCCGTTTAATTCCAAACTGGAAGTTTTGTTTTTCCACGCTTATACTTACTTTGACCTCCTCATCGAGCTGTTTCTTCGATTCCTCCAGCTGCGATTGGATGAGAGACTTGGTACGACTCAACTGGGCAGATTTGTTCTCGGCCTCTACCAATCGTCGATTTATGTCTGTGTTTTCGGCTAGAGAGGCACATCGGAAGTCTGATTTACATAATGCAGTTTTCCTGGACTGAAGTCATTTTCATCCTGTCACCAATTATTGCCCAACAAATTGTATCAAGCAGTATCCATTTAACTAACGCACCACAGTTTCTCTCTCTCAAATGCTGTGCTTCTCAAATAGTGGGGAGGCTGTGAGATGATGCCAGGGGGGTACGGATGACCCCAGGGAAAAGGCTTTGTTTTTGCAATGTAAATTGTAATTGCAATAAAAAAAAGAATGTTCACTTTTTCATTTATTTATTTATGTACTTATTTATTTTAGTTTCAGTCACTTCACTTTTTCAGTTTTAGACTAATCTGTAACCCGTATAAACACTGTAAAAAATAATTTGTGTTTTTTTTTAAGTTGATTTATATTGTTTTTTCCTTTGTTAATGTTAAAAAAGAAATACAGGTTTAGGCACACATTCAATTTTTAGAGATAATTGTATTCGTATTCAGCATGTTGGGGGGGGCGTGAAAAGTATTCTCTTTCTTAGGAGGGAGTTGGGGTGGGCTTGGCAAAATATAATTGAGAAGAAAATATAATTGAGAAGACCTGCTCTAGTGTGCAAAAAATCTTCCACACCATTTGTATATCCTAAGATCTTTGTAGTTATTTCATCATGATCATGTTGACTAGCAACTGGGCGTATGCTTATTCTGTTCAGCATTACATAAATAATATGCCCGTTATAGGTATACCTGCGAGTCTGTTCTTGGACACAGTAAGTTCAGTGAGTGTCCTCTGTAGGTCATCTCCTCTCCTGTTGGCCTCATAGAGCTGTTCTTCCAATTTCTTCATCTGGCTATCTGAGGACATCTGCAGTAGCAGAGGAACACGTGAGCCCACATGTGACTGTCACAAATGCATATGGCTCAAGTTACTTGGTTAGAACAGTTTTCCATCTCCCCTAACTTACAGACCTTGGCTTTCTGTAAAGCTTCAAGGGAAGTAGACAGGTCATCGACTTCCATTCTCAAGTTCTGCTTCTCCTTCTCTAACTTGGCCCTGGTCCTCTGTAGAGCCTCACACTGCTCACTTAGCTCTGCCATGGCATCGCCATGGCGCTTTCTCAGGGTTGCAGCCAGTATCTCTGACTGGACAGATGACTCTTCCAAGTCTCGTCTTAGACGCTGGAGCTCCGCCTCTCGCTTCTTGTTCATCTCCATCTGTTGATCACACAAACATTTCTTTATACGTTTTTTTTTTCTTTCTTAAAAGCAATTTCAAGAATAACATTCCTTCTGTACTGTTCTGGCAGAGGTGGTGAGTTTCAGTTTTTTTTAGGCCAGAACATTTTATTTGGAAATTGAGAGCAAATTTGACACATCTGCTTCTTGAAAAAATAAACATCATCTTTAACCACTCAGTAAAACTATACTGCTGTATTTCTAATAACTCGATGTCCCTCATACACGCTTCCAAAAATAAATAAATAAATAAATAAATAAATAAATAAATAAATAAAAGTTCTTTAAGTAATATGCTATTTTGGAATTATATTAATTTATGTGAAAACACTAATTATGTACTTGTTTTCTCACAGGAAAAAAAACACCCAATAAATCAAGGTACAACACTTGTTCTCTGTCTATGTTTACATTGTCAAATAATAACTTCTGTTCATTTAGAGCAAGTACCACTGAGAACTTGACCTTAATAAAAATATTAGTTCATTATGTAAAATTTACAATACAATGCAACCCATGCTAATGTTCCCATTACATAGTACTGTTTTCCTGTGTGTGTGTAGCACATACATAAAGTAATGAATGATGTTATATGAAACTTCAGTTCAGGAAATAATCATTTACCTGTGAGGCGGTGATCCCTCCTGCTTCCTCCAGTCGATCTGTGAGATCTTCTAGTTCTCTGCCTAAATCTGTTCTCTGCTTTTCCACCTGTCAAGCAGTTTAGAAGAAATGTGTTTTGTATTGTAATTCAACTTCCAAACTGGTAACTGCCTTTTTCACACTTGTGAATGAACAAATTAGCTCAAATGATCTTTTAATAAGCTTTGTTTAATCCTGTAATTAATGATTGATTTGTGAAAACACTAATCGTGTTTTTTTCTTCTCACAATAACAAAACAGAATATTATTATCCAATATTAGTTCTCTGCCAATCCTTACGTTGTTAAATGATCATTTCTACATTCTTAGACAATCACAATGTCCCATCAAAGATAAATAAGTCATGTGGTTCTTGTCAGCAAATCTAGTACCCACAGGCACCACGATGGTGACACCTATTCGAACATACAGTGTGTACCACAAATGGTAAATGTAATAGGGCTGGACCGATACAGATTTTTTTGTCTTTTAGACTTACCACTTTTTAGCAGAAATAAATAACATTTATGATTAATTTAAATGATTAAAATGAATAAAATAACATTTGTTACCTCTCAATGCATCATTTCAATGGGTATCAATTATATGCAGTTTCACCGGCCTAGTATATCTTTCCCTGCAAGTAGCAGAGGTCAGCAGTATAAACGTTTTGTTAAAAATTGTCCTTTTTGGTTCAGAGAATGCATTGCAGCTCCTCTGAGGGGATCCCCAAGCGTTCCCTGGCCAGATGAGAGACATAATTTCTCTAGCATGATCTAGCTCACCGGAGGGGTGTCCAGGAGGCAACCTAACCAGATGCACACCCCCCCCCCAGTTACCCCTTATTAAAAGGGGGCACCACTAAGCTCATATGCCAATCCAGAGGCACTTTCCCCAATGTCCGCGTGATGTTGTAAGGGTGTGTTAACCCCACAGCATCTAGAACTTTTAATATTAAAATATAAATATGATATGTGACATTTAATTGATTAAAAACTGAAACAATTAAGATGTCTTAATTTATGATGAAAACTCGATTTAACATTCGATTCAACTCGATTTGGGAAAGCAACTAAAACTGAATATATAATATATATAAAAATATTATAATAGAAATACAGCATTCCATTCCCAGCACATTGTCCAAATTAGTCAATGTCAAAGTGTAAATTTTCATAAAAGCATATATGTTTAGGATTTTTCAAGTCATGAGAGCAGTAGTAAAAAGTACCCTTACAAGTTCAAACATGTTCAACGTAAAGCACACCCGAAAGTTTACCATCTTGAACACCATTTCGTGCACAACCAGCTTTCACATCTACACTTCTATTTTACAGCTGTTTTAAAGGCAGGGGATACTCAAAGTACCTTGTAAAGTTGTAAAAATCAGGCCTACTTGGTACTGGCAAAGATAGACCTGAAGGCACAGCAAGTGAAAACAGGTATGGGGCTCTATTTTGGAGTGTATATATATGTATATATGTGATTTCTAAACACGCAGGGATAATTGATTCCCTAAATTTAAAATACTTGTGCATGCGCCATTGGAACTTTTCTTATCATTATAATGCCTGGTGAAGAATACTATTGAATGTCTAATCACCCTTGCGTTGACCTACCTGCTGCAAGTGCCTTAAATTCCATGTGGGAGAAGATGATATCTTACTTTTTGCTGGGCCGATTTAAACAAAAGGGAGCATTTTAGTGATGGTGGTATTTTGTATTTGAGCTCCTTCTGTGGAAAAGATAAAGCAGGGCATGTTCTTGCATGCTCCTCTCTCGAGTCATGTGCAAGCTGGTGTGGGGATCCCCATGACAAATACCACCCAGAGTGGGGAGAGTGGAGCAAAACACCCACAAGGGCCTATTCCCATTCTATTCAACATCCATTTGAAACATATGCATATTTTTGCTGCCGTAACATCGAAGTCCTCAGTCTTATAAAGAGCTGCAAGTGTTGTATGGCTTGAATACACATCTGCTTAGAGAAACTCATGTGAAACAACATGCAATCAAGGGCCCATCTTGGTAGATGAGCTTTACAAGAACCAGGTCATCAAGATTTCGGCCACAATGAATTGTTGCTTAAAATGATTTCATAGGCAAAAGTGTTATTAGAAACAGGTGATACAATGTGTGTCTGTATCTATGGAGAGTTATCCAAAACACAAAGTCTCATCCCATCTTTATTGTGACAAGTGCAGATAATTTGAGGTGAGCAGCGCTCTTTGTCATCTTCTCTTTTCTAGCATGACCCACAAATAGCTTTCGGCAGCACCGGACGGAACGCTAAAACTGAGCCAGGTCTATTTTGAGATGCGCATCTGTCTGACCAACATCTACAGTAGAGGGCACATCTGCTCTTTGTTTCATTTGTGGAGAGGACTGTTGTTATGGTAAACGTCATACCTTTGTTCTAATGGCCCGTTCGGCTTCCAACTCCTCCTCCAGCTCTTCGATGCGGGCCTAAACAGACAGAGTTGGAATAAATTTTAATGCAGCAAAAATATAATTGAGACTCAAATAGGTACCACTAGAAGAACAGACATTTTTGTTATCTTATGTGTTGCATTGACTATTTCCAAGTGTTACCCCTGCAGAGAGTTTGCTATTTTAGTGCAGTTCTTGTGCGGTCACTCGGTCGCTTTCTGACATTTTGTGTCTCTTGGCATTTGGCATGCCTTTGAATTTTCCTCAGGTAGCAATTTAGAATTTAGAATGTCTGTAGCCACAGTCATTGTTGGTATTCTGCCCAAAGGCAGGGTCTGCTATTTCCGGTGTTGAGGAATTTGTGTTATTGTTTTTTTTTTACGTTTGGCAGAGTAGATATAGAAGGGCACTTTGCAAAAGTAGAATTAAAGTTCCACCCACTACGACACTTGTGATTACTGATAATTTAACCCTTGAAGAACACTTGAAGGAATAATGGGATGTGTCCGACTTGACATACAGAAATACTAATTTACAATAATCCTATTATAGCTATCCAGGCATATATTTTTTTGCACTTCTTATACTGGGTCCTTTCCCTACTGTGACGATAAGCAGATCACACCCTAGACATGTCAAACACAATGGTGTACTTGCAGGTTCTTTAAAAACCTCTTTGCTGGCCTGTCACTATAGAAGCACTGGCTTTCACGTAAAACTTTATTAAAACTGTAAAAATGTATTCCAACCTTCTATTATTTTTATTTCATAATGTCTGTCTGTGACTTGGATACTCAGCTTCTGTTCTTTTTTTAATTTTTTTGCCTAACATTTTGTCAAAACATACAAATACATGTCCTATTGGCTTGAATAACTACTGTCTGTATTGCCATGATTAGCTTTGTCGCAATCATGTATCTTATTCTGCAATGTAATGAAATTTAAATAGTGGGCGAATTAAGTCCCACGCCAATGTCTAAAATGCATCCTCCGTCATTGGTCACCTGTCAGTAAATCTGTTTGTTTACACACATGCAAAACACATTTAATGCACTTTCAAATGTTCATTGTAGAGTGGAAATTAAGGTTCAAAATTTGGCATGCTATTTTGTGTGACTATTTTGTGCCGATTGCTTCTTTGAGCCACTGCAGACATAATTCACCTACCCTGCGGTTCATATACAATATTAATGGTGAATTTTTAATTATGACACGTTCCTAGCTATTCAGCAGGATATTTTCATAATGAAAGATATATCACTTGGCAGGTAGAGTGCCTGCGTAACATCCACAGTGATCATGTTGTATTAGCCATCATCACTGGAAAAACATCTTCACGGAACCCGCAAATATAAATTGCATCCGTTACTGCCTTCATTAAACTAATAATGATGGATTGGCAGTAAATCATCTGCACCGCATGACTGCTTTCATCATTTAACATCAAAGCAAAGCTGTATTTTGTTTTACTAATAGAAATACATTGACATTTCCTTCCAGGGGGTTCATCTCCCCATGTCGTGTCATGTTCTTGTCCTATCTGCAACCTTGATCCAGTCATATTATCAGGAAATTTGTCTGACAGGGTGTGTAGCCCAGGGCCATTCACACAACCATAGAAGTGAAAGACATTCCCTTTCTGCTCAGAGCTCCCATTAAATGAAATTTATTTTAGCACAAATTAAACAGAACACAATAATTTGTATTTTCTAATGCAGACAGAGATCTCATTGAAATAGTTCTGGACATTTTACACGTTTAAAAAAGTTTTAAACTTTTTTTTAGCTTTTTGACATTTGAGCCAATCAAGTTTTGAAAACATTCAACTTTACACCTAAAATGAACAAAATAACTTACATGCCAGCGAAGGACCTCTGCAGAGAGAACAGCCATGGTTATGCAGTAGTTTGACTGTCTGACTTGTCGCTCTCTTTTGCACACGCACATGTGGATGCATAAACATGCACATACACACACGCGCGTGCACACTGCTAAAGCCCTTCAGCCTTTTAGTGTCCACACCCCCTTGTATGTGCTTAGTCTCTTTTCGCAGACACACGCAGCAGGCACTGCTCACATATCTGTTTCGTGTTATATTTCTACTTTCCCAAACCTCAAAACAAATATTGTGGCATCCTCAGAGCACAACAAGATCAAGATCGCGGACTCAGTGGAAGCATACAATTTAATCCAGTTATTATGTAAAAATCTGAGTGATTTTATGGATGCACTTGGAATATTTTTTTTCCTCGTTACCTTTGAACAATGCAGGCAGTCACCAAAGGAGGTTAAAATGCTTAAAGGTAAAAATCTGCCGCTCCCCAGCCAGGCTCCAACATGAAAAATCGGCCATAAATTACAATCAGATGTGGCCTCTGCATCTAAGGTCTCTTCTCCCGTGTCTGATGGGACTGTCAGCAGGCGTGGGTAGTTATATCCTCTGTGATTCCCCAAGCCGATCAAAGGGGAAAACGCAAGTCAAACAACTGCAAGTAATGCTCAGGAATCATCAACACCGAGCCTTGCAGACCTCCTGCAGAGCAGACAAGAACCCACCATACTGTCCACACATGCTCACATAATTCAGGTCCCCGGCAACTTTGCTGGAATTTACTACTTTGTTCTTTTTAAATGTCTTCAGATGGCAGCGCAGGGCTCCTAAAAGTCATTTATGGCTGTTTGTCTAGCTCGAGAGATCAGCAGGTGATAACAGGTTCCCTTAACCGAGTTTGGGTCCTGTGCAGCAGGTGTTAAATCACTAGATATAATAAAAGATTTATTGCAGATTTGATCAAGTTGGCCAAATGAGATGGGCCCATTGGAGCAAGTGGTTGTGTTATTTTGAAAAAGACTTGTTGGCGTCCTTAAAATGTAGGTGATTTCATTTGAGAGAGTTCCACTTTGCGGCAGTTAAATCAGAGATGTGTTTTTTTAAACGACGTGATTTAAACCAAAGAGCCCTTTGGGGATAGGAGGACTTTGATGACCCTTCGTAACCTATCTACTTTATGACCACATACTTAAACCACCATGAGCACAAGATTGTTGTAAAGAAAAACCCATGAAAAGTTCAGGCATTTAACCTGGATGATATCTCTCTGAATTACAGCGTACCTAAGAGGAACTTTGTTGTGAAATACAAATCCTATTTAAAATGGAAATGTGATTGTTGAATATATATATATTTTTGGGCCCATTTGCTGCTGCACCTTTTGGTTGTAGTTATTTCAGTGATGATTTTATTTTACTTTATTCATTTTTATTAACTAAAATAAACTTGGTAGTAAAGACAATAGCGTTAACAATTTATATAAGATGTTGGTTTGCAAGATATCTGAAAACAGATCTAGATTGTAGGTCCTAAAAAGAAAGGAAATTGCTGCTTCCATAAGTTACACCACATTGTCGGGAAGTAGTAGATGCTTATCACTTTGACTTTGTGTTTCAGCCTTCCCCTGACATGACTGGATCTGTGAAATGAGCCCAACAGCTCTGTTGAAAAGCAGGAATGTGTCGCTTACTGCTCTGTAAACTATATGTGTCAAACTGATCTCCAGCTACATAAGTTAAAAGTGCAAATTACAATTCCAGCCACTTATACGTACACTTATTACTTACTGCATTCTGTTCTTGTAGCTAAAACTGAAGTGAAGCCATAGTTATAAATATTGTTTTCAGTCATTTTTAATCGAGCCTCATGAAGGGCAATTTTTCTGGTTAAATCAGTGGTTCTTAACCTGGGTTAACCTGGTAATTTAGTGTAATTTGTTGTCAGTTTATGTACTCTTAGTTTTGTTTTTTAAACCAGGGGTTCTGAAACCTTTTGGAGTCAGGGACCCCTTTTAGGAAAGCAAACTTTCCAAGGAACTCCATTGCAAATGTTTGCAGAAACAAAACAAACAAAATAAAAATTTAAGGCATTTAAGCTATTTACAATGAATCGAAATATGATGTATGTGGTCGTCTTCTTATTTTAATTTTTTGGACTTTGTCTTTTCCTCACTAGATGAAGTGAACGGTCTTATAAACCATTCGTTGCTACGTAGATAGCAAGTCAAGTCAAATTTGATGTATAACGCCCATTTAAAAAGATCATGGTCAACCAGAGTGCTGTACAATGAAATACCAATGCAAACATGAAATACATAAAAACACACAAAACAGGAGGTCCTGTGGGCGCGAGGGTGAACCTCTTTGATGATGATGTAGATTTTGTGGGTCTATTTTAAAAAATATATTAAGATGGTTGACTTGATTGCTTCATTGATGAATCATGAATTAATTCATTATTTAATATAAAATAAAATGAACTTAACACAAGTCTATATTTTTTCTATATTTTTTATTCACCCAAATTATTTCACTGACCCCCTGCAGTCAGCCCATGGACCCTCGGGTCCGCACACACCGCTTCGAAAGCCACTGCTTTACTGCGGTAAAGGGGGAAAAAGAAAAAAAAAACCTCACTTATGCCTTGAATTTGGAAAAGTTCGGTGTATGCGCAAATGAACCTGGCAGTATTCTGTACCTCCAACAAAGTTAAAGAACTACTGTATTTTTCGGACTATAAGCCGCGACCTTTTCCTCATGATTTGAGTCCTGCGGTTTATAGGCCAGTGTGGCTTATCTGCTGTTTTTTCCCACTGGTCAAGCAAATGTGTGTATCTGCTCAAGGAATCAGTTTATGGAACAACTATGAAATAGAACTGAAAAGATGTGAATCAATGGCTGTGCTCAAAAAATTTAAATTTAAATTAAATTTAAATTTAAATTTAATAAGATCTTGTATAAAAGTATGTGGTGTCTAAATTTGATATAAAGTATACAGTATATGATTGTATTTATAATATTATGATTGTATATTTATTTATGTGCAGTGTGTGCAATGTTCACTAAATTAATCTATCAATTAAACAATGGGAGACAGAATGCTATCAAAGTGTTGATTTTAAGTTTGAACTGCTATTTAACTCCGCAGTATTCTGTTGGTGGTGTGTAGGTAATATCGATCCATCCATTTTCTATAAATATAATGTTGGGACTAAACATACAGGCATGTTCAGTCTGTTAAAGAGAGTATGTTGCAGTTGGTAGACAATTTAAAAAATATATTAAAAGAAAATTAAAACTTTCATATAACACCTTTTTGCATAAATATAGTCCAGTGCAGATTATCCGTGGCAAAAGATGTTTTGCTCAATTTTTGCTGCTGCGGCTTATATACCGGTGCAGCTTGTAGTCCGGAAAATATGGTACTCTTTTAGATATATGATGAGTTCAACACCTGCTACCAACTGAGGAAAATATTGTCATGATAACTAAATTGTATGAACATAATTACACGGACTCTCATTCCATCTCTTACTCTGTCGATGCTTAAGACTCTTAGTCCTAAACTGTCATGCTCCAGTCTACGATGGCCTGTGTCCTGTACATTTTCCGTCTTTCAACAGGAGCTTCAGAATGGGCCTCATCATTGGAATCATGTGTGTTGCAAATAAAGATGTGAAAAACATGCAGGACACAGGCCATTGTGGACTGGAGTTTGACGCTTCAGGACTTAAAGGGTTACGAGTGTCCAGGAATGATCCCAGGGATTGTTTATGTTAAGTTTGTACCATGGCATATTCCTTGTTTTCCTAAAACAGGTTGTCATTGACAAAATTGGTGCATACGCACAGAACTCTGACAATGGAAGATAATTGAAAGAAAGAAAGAAAAATATGAAAACAGTAGAAAATTAAGACCATAACAGACATGTCCTGGATGAACAGAATGGAATCACACCTGCAGCTCTTTGCACCTTTTCTGCAGTCCATTACAGAGGGCTTCTTCTGCTTCAAGCTTGGAACAAATACTCCTTATCTCCGTGTCCTGCCTGTATTGACAAAGATCAAGAATTAGATTTGAAACTCGCACGACTACACACAAGACACAAATTAACATCCAAAATGTGATTTGAATTTGGTTGACGAAAGTCTTCCTCCTTCGCTTTCCGTAATTAAACGAACCACGATGATAAGTTCCTTTTTGGTCCCCTGTATATCCCAATATTATATAGTTCCTTAAACAGCATGAAACTACTGGAAATTTTCTAGCGATTGCAAGACCTTCGATTATACAGTGATCCATTGCTACTTTGCGAGTCCCCTATCGTGCCCTCAGTGCATTGCAGAGAGATGCGCTGTGAAGATTTCCTGCATGTCAGAGAGACACATTAACTATAAATGCACACACCACGAACACTCCTCAGATGTCGAATTAATGCAGTACACATATTTACTTAAATTTTCAATGATTAAATCTTATACAGTAACTATACTGTTATTCCTTCCCTTCCCATCCTTTTGGCTGTAGTCTCATTGAGAGCCATGGTTCTATTAGCGGCGCCCGGAAGTCTAAATAGAGTGAAGGCTGTAGCTGACCAAACATGATAACAATCAGACTTTACACTTGAAATTCCAATTTTTTACTAAAGAAATCTTGGTAAGAGATTTACAACGCTCCGGTGCAGCGCTACTCTTTCCTGCCCTTCCTTCATGTCGACAACGTGTGGGAGTTTCATGAGGGAGACAGGCACTCATACAAGACACGTGATTGGCCCCCGGTGCGACCACCGACCAATGAGGGCAGGAGTTGGGGAGGGAGTAGATAATAACTCCTGCCCTCATTGGTTGATGGTCCAATGAAATGTCCTTAATCACATGAATGTGATTTCTTGTGTCATAAAAAAAAAGATACAAATGCAATTTTTTCGAAATAGTGCTCTCACTAGAACTGTAATCAAATGATCAAATTGAGCAATCAAAAATGAACATATTTAACATTATTTTTATTTAAAGTATTTCTCAAGACCAAATCAGTCAATCCATATGAATGGTATTCTATAAAGTCTCCAGGTACAACAAAGAGCTGAAATTAAAAATAAAGAGGCCTGGATTAGGCTGTTTCTATCTTTGATTAATGCTCATCAGTTCACACTTGGACGTGACGAAGCCATACTGTTGCCAATAAGTCTGACAACAAATGGAATATGTATGATAGAGATCGCGTTCGTGTATTGAGGTACAAGCCTGCGAGGGAACTTTTATTACCTGTCCTAACTTAAGACAAGCCTTGATGTAGGAAAACAATTTCAAATTTAGATGGTGGTATGAGTTATTTGACTTTATTAGTTAAAATGTGTGTGTCTGAGCCATGTCTGCCCTGATCGTTTCTGCTTTGTCGTTTTTTTGACACGGCCATCTAATTTGTAATTTTGTACAGCGTTGTTGGTGATATGCAAATTCAAAAGTTGTACATGTTCATGTTTTGTTACTATAATGACAAACTGCCCTTGCTTTCAATGGGATGTCTTTAGAAGTACTGTAAATAAGGTTGAGGAAAGTGCACATATTTTCCCTTCATAATATAATCATGCACAAAATGTTCTTAGACCAACATGTAATGCCAATGAAATGAAAGAAATATGAAATGAGTGACAGGTTTTGTATTAACTTAAGTCATGGACTTTTTGAAAAACCCAGTAACTTAGCAACAGAGTGACTCATTGACTTTTATTAATGATAACAGTGACAGAGAATCTTTTAACATAACGACTGGCGGCTTGAAACATTCTAATGCAGATTAAAGTGTGCATTGGTGTGCACAGAGCGTGTCAGAGAGAGTGTATTATGACAGTTGTTACTGTGGATGGCTCTGCTCTTATTAGTGAGTGCATGTGGGTGAACCTCAAAAGAGACATCTTCCAACATGTCAGAGTTTAAGCATTCATGCTTCATGAGAGGTTCATTATGGGAAAATGACAAGATGTTTTTTGAAGTCCACTGGTTTGGAAATATTTTCAAAATTAATATATGTCACAGCCGTCAATTCAATGGAAAATCCATTGACCATGCTTTTTTTCCCTCACAATGAGGTTTTACTTTTTTTTTTTTTTTTGCTGAACAGTAATGTAAATCAAGCATATATTATCCTTGCACAGCATTATATATAGCATAGCCTATAGAGGATAGTCTTACACATCCTGTGAAAAGTTATAGCTACAGGTTATACCAACAAAGCTGAAATTCTCTTAAAAATGTGGCTGTGCTCAGAATCATCCAAAAACCAAACAAAAAACATCATAGATATGAATAAATTATATTTTAAAACAGGGATTAAGTGTTACGAGAGTAATCTGTTCCGTGGTTGGGGTCGTAAGGCCAATTCGCCGTATGACGGGCAATCCGAACCTATGTTAAATAGCTAATGCGCTTAGAACCCCAGGTAAAAACATCAAAATTGTACATACATATTGAAAATTGGTACTAAAATAGTATAAGTGCTACATGAATATAATATACATGAATACAATCAGAAAACATCATAAATAAAAAATATAGAAGCTATTGATATACCTTGGAAGTGTCGCTTGTTATGCCCATATTCCCTAGTAAGGGTAGCCTAGGCTAGGCTTGCTTCGTATTTCTTGATTATCTCCAGCTTCGTTTCCATATAAATCATCTTCTTATATCTCTCTTTAACAACACTAGCAATCATGGGACCCATGGCTAACCCTTTCAACTATTTTTACTAAATATATGTATTTTATATATTTTTTTAAAAGATAGTTATTCTCCATATGCTGTTGTTCTTGTGTCTTATTATATCCATTTGATTACGCTCCTGCCAGTGTTGTAGTTTTAAGTTGGAGTTTTTAGCCAATTAGAATTCAGCTAACTTGTGTTGCCAGGCAGTATGAAATCTTCCTGCAACCAGCCAGAGGCTTGGGCATTTGCAACAAAATTTGCAGGCTTCCTCGTATGCGCAAATGGATATATGAACGTTAATAGACAGCTGCAATAGCCAATTGAGTCATAAGATCCCCATCTAGAGGCCCCCTGTTGAACGTGACGTTATTGAATGCGCACTAGAAGGCAGTGCTATGCTCAGCAACTAAGCTACGCAGTGTTGGCTTGTGGCTTGGCTCATCTGTCTCAAAGTCATAGCGTAGCTATTAGCTAACCTATCCCGGGTGGGGGAACGTTTTTGTCCACCACTTCCAATCAACGAACTATGAGCAGCCATTTTTGTGGTTCGGTTAGCAGGGGTGTGAGATCGTTTTTTCAGGTTTTTTTTCTTTTTTAACACATGCACACTATATCGAATGAAAGTTATTATAATTTTAAGCCTTGTAAATGACATAGTAGTACTTATTTCACATTCAAATTAATGTTATTCAAACACAGATACGTGGAAAAATTGGTCTGTTGTGAGTTATGCAAGTTACAAGTCAACCCCCCTAATATTGTGGTTGAAAATAAGGGGAAAAAATGTAAAACAAACAAACAAAAAAAAACTTGTACTTGGAGAAATACGGTAAACATGTACTGTATACATACATATGATTACCATATTGCTCGTCTAAATAGCATTTAGTTTGAATTCAGGAACATGAGTGCAAATATGACCTTTTGATGATTTCTTCTGGACCATTCTTTGGCTTATCCACACCTTCCAGACTCTCCTGAGTGGACAGGTTGTCACCTTCCATCTTCTTACAGTTTTTCTCCAGCTCCTCACGCTGATAGTGCTCCTGTTCCAGCTGATAGGCCAGCTACAACGAAAGCATGCGAATACACTTGACGCAGAAGTTGACCAAACAACCACACAGTGATATCTGAATGGTTTGCCTTGACAATATGTCAATAGATCTATTCTGTAGGCTCCTTTCTAATTCAAGATTATGAAGTGTCTCGTTCTCACGTAAAACACTTGACACAATATTAAGCGTGTACTGTTGTTGTAGCTTCATTTGTCTACATGATGAGTAGTTATTTCCTTTGTCTTTTTCTCGTAATGGATCTAATGGAGAGTTTGTCCTACTGTAGTTCTTTATTGTTGATATTACTGTGGAAAATGACGTCTCATTTTGTAGATTAGCTACAAACAAAATTGAAATTGTCTCCCAATACAGCTACGTTTTCAGTAGCCTAACCCAGCCGTGCGCCATTAGAGCCTATCTCTGGAACCAGCTCTAGTGGTGGGGCTCAATGACAAGCACTCACTCGAGTGCTGTACATTTTCTTGTGGGACGTGGTCAGCCACAGCCCTCAGAGGTACTGTGAAGGGAATCATATATTAGGTTGTTATCATTATGTGCTTATTTCATTGTTACCCATTTATGCAATCCTAGTTCATTTTGACCCTGTCCTTAGATAGAGCTGTTGACGCACGAAAGTGTGAGCCGGGACCTTGGCCCAGCTGCCGGTGGCACCCGGCTGGCTCTTTTGTTGTGTCTTGTTGTGTCTTGTAATCTGCTATGCTTTTGCTCAATAAAAGCCAGGGGGGCCGGCTGGGCAGTGAAATTAGCGTTGGAAGACCCACGAGTTCATTTGCCCAAGCTTTTTTCCCTATGCCCGGCATAGAAAAGTCAATCTTGGCTGGTCTGAGTTACTCTTTTTGCTGTTTAAGCAGCTAGGCTTGTCCTAGTCTTCTTTTCTGAGATTTCTCTGACAGGTACCTATAGCCTTACCAATGGCATATGCAATCTAAGTTAGATGAAGACAAGGAATTTGGCGACTCAAACCCAGTTATAGAGGGGTTTCCCTTGGAAAGTGGAAGGTTGCCACTCTAGCAGTGAAGATGCCTGATCTGAAGATGCCTGAACTTGTGTGCGAAGTTGAGAGGATCCAGCTATAAAGATCTGGACTCGCCTCGATATACAGTACAACTTGGGCTCTGGAACTAGCTGTCTGGGTCGGGAAAAGCTGGACTTTGTTCTGCTCCCAAGTCCTGGGGGCGGTGAACATATGAGTGCAGAAGTAATTCACCCAGTCTTGATGTGAACATTGGCGTGAACCCCAAACAACAGGCAGACAGCCTCTCTCCACCTTTCAGTTTGTTTGCTGATTGTTCAGAAGAGGGACTGGAGTGTGTGTTCTAGCCACAGTGGATTACACTCTACAGCTTTTCCACCGTGGCATCTTCCAGCGATTACTTCACAGTTGGCAGAGCTGAGAAGTGTGCCCTGGCCAATGAGCTGGACCTGATTGAATATCGCAGGGGTGGCCAAGTCAGGTCCTCGAGAGACACAATCCAGCCTGTTTTCAATGTTTCTCTTCGACCAACACACCTGACTCAAATCAGTGTCATTATCAGGATTCTGCAAAGCATGCTGAAAAGCTAATCATTTGAATCAGGTGTGTTAATTGAAGGGACACATCGAAAACAGGCTGGATTGTGGCTCTCGAGGACCAGACTTGGCCACCCCTGGGATATCACCTTGGTTTTTGAGGTAATGTGCTATGGCTGTTCCCAAGCGCTCACTCTTCATTCGAAGCCTCCAGACGGGGCAGGTACCAAATTATTGGAAGAACTACAGCATTGTTCCTGTGCCTAAGATGGGAAGGCCACCTGGTTTTCAAGAATTATGGAGGAGAGGCCTTGACATCCTTGATTATAAAGACCCTTGAGAGGGCACTCTTTTGACTCCTCAGACCACAGTTGCAGACACTGGACCTGTTATGGTTTATCTATCGAGAGGACATGGGAGTGGCAGACACTATCTTGTATATGCTGCATTGTCATTTCTTAATTGTACAAGGGATAATGAGAAACGGAGGGTTTGTTCAAAATGTCCTTATGACAAGAACAAGCATTAAAACTGTTAGTGATTGTCTAGCAACCATTCTTGACCTTAGTACACAGCCTGACTAACTCCTGACGTACATGTGTATTTGCTACTTTCGCCCACACTTGCAAAATTCTCCCAATAGTGTAATAGGAACAAACTGATGCTGTATGCAAAGACACTGAACTAATAATTTTATATTGGCAAGTGCATATTGGAATCACACACATCTTCTACTTGCTTTTGTAGTTGGGTTTTCTGTTGGGTTAATAAATCCACTTTCTCCTCCTCATTGTGCAGGTCCTCCAAAGCTTTCTGCATTGGGACAAAAAAACAGGAGGTGTTCCAACTCAAAATGTAAAATATTATTTAAGGTTCATTTTCATGATTTTCACTAATTACAGAATGGATCTCCTATTTTATATTCTCATGTCATCATTCTAATCCGTGAATGAATATGATGTCTTTGTAGCTACAATTTGACCAAACATAGAAACATTGAAATATTGTATTCTTGTAAGTATAAACTCATCTTTTCTATGGTGAATTACTATAGTAGGTAAGCACATTAAAACACTATTCTTAGACACAAACTCAAGGTATTTGACTGTGCAAATTATAACAGTGAATTCACTACTTGAGGCATCTGTATTTGTAACAGGTGTGTGCATATTATTCACTTGTTTTGTTACAAATTTGTACTAAGACAATATGTTCATTAATTTAATTACAATACAATTTTCCCATGATCCTCTCATTCAGATGTCCTACTTTTCCCTGACGATAACAGTAAAACTCTATTTCGTAATGTAGAACAGAAAAACTAGAGGAGAAAGAAAACAATCTTTCTCTGACATGTCTCTTTGGAATTACCAGCTTAATGTCAGTTGACCAACAAGTGTCTTGAAGTACCCATAAGTTCTTTACCACACAGGATAACAATTAGCCAAGTAAAACACCACTGAGAGAATGTCTCCGCAAATCTAACCTCTTAAACTCAAAAGGCCTCTTCAAATTTACTGTGGAAACTCAGTGGAGGCTTATTCTGCACAATGCAGTAAGTCTTTCCATCAGCATACAGTTAAATTGGTGCCCTGCACTTTTTTGCGCATTCCTGGACAATGATAGAATCTTAATCCTTTATTACACTTCAGTAAAACCGATTTAGTTAGGGATTGAACTAGGCATGTCATTGTGGCCTCTGTGTGAGATTGCACTTCTGTGTTAATTTAATATCTCTTATATTGTATTTATGTTTATTATTCATATTTATTTAAATTGCAACAATCAGAAAAAACGCTCCCAATCTCAGTGTGTACCTGCTTTTCAATGACAATGAAGGCATTCTATTCTATTCTATTCTATTCTATTCTATTCTATTCTATTCTATTAACCTGGCCCATTGAAGCAGTGATAAGATGTGAGGCTTTCATTCTATATTACTAAATTATGTTAAAAAAGGCACATACTACCCTTTATATGTTTTTAGACAAGCGTTACATATTTGAAGTAAAACACACTTAACCATAACATAAATATGCACAAATTCTCTTTAATCCATAATAGAAGAAGCCTCTCCATTTTGTTGTCGATCGAGGTCCGTCCCCCGGCAAGGAAAGTCTTTCCTTAGAAGATTGCCGAGCGGTTACGGCCATACTCATGAGCAAGGTTAACCATGCGTGCGCCTCCTTCGTATTTTTTTTTTTATTATCTCCTGCTTTGTTTCTATTGTCATCATCCTCTTACTTCTTCCTTTACCGCCACTAGGAATTTTAGAAGCCATGTCTAACAGATAAAGTTTGCAAAGTCTTAACAACATTCCCTTCTTCCGTTTTTGACTGATTTTCTCTCCTTCCTTCCGTCTCTACCAGCTGTGCCATCAAGCTAGATGAAGGCGTTCGACCAATAGCATATCGGCATCTCCGTGACTGACACTGTGACTGAAACAGTGACTGTGACAGTGTAAGAGCAATAGCATATCAGCGTTACCGTGTCATGCGTAAGCAGATGATTTCGTTGATGTAGCAAAGCGAGGTCCATTGTACATATGCATTGACTGGCAACGCGTGGTGAAATCATAGTTATAACCATCACGAATATACACACACATTTAATATTAATATCATAATCTACTTTACAGTTAAATAAATTAACATGGATACACAAAGAATAAATGGCATTTTCCTCTGGGGCGACGTGACTTGAGCCGAGTGGAGACGGAGGTGAGCAGAGACCAACCCGCAGAATTTATTTATTTATTTTCTTAAACAAGAACTTTTCTCAAACTAAAACATATCACCGGTGATTGCCTTCTCTTTAATCCATAAAAGAAGAAGCCTCTCCATTTTGTTGTCGAGCGAGGTCCGTCCCCCGGCAAGGAAAGTCTTGCCCTTAGAAGATTGCCGAGCGGTTCCGTCCATACTACAAGGTTAACTATGCATGCGCCTCCTTCGTATTTTTTTTAACAACTGCTTGGTTTCTATTGTCATCATCCTCTTACTTCTTCCTTTACCGCCACCTGCAATTTTAGAAGCCATGTCTAACAGATAAAGTTTGCAAAGTCTTCACAACATTCCTTCCTTCCTTTTTTCACCTATTTTCTCTCCTTCCTTCCATCCCGACCAGCTGTGCCATCAAGCTAGATAAAGGCGTTCGGCCAATAGCATATCGGCATTTCTGTGATTGACGTGACGCCGGCCAATAGCATCTCCGTGACTGACTCCGTGACTGGCACCGTGACTGAGACAGTGACTGTGACATTTTAAGAGCAATAGCTCATCAACGTCGCTGTGTTGAGCGTCAAAGCAAAGCGAAAATAAATGTACGAATACAATGGCCGGCATGTCTGATTGTTCGCAAGACGGAAGGTTTGTTCGTTAGTGGGGGACAAAAAACTCCGCGGTCCACGCTCGTAAGTCGAAATGTTCGTAAAAGAGGGTGTTCGTAAGCCGGGGGCCGACTGTGTGTGTGTGTGTGTGTGTATATATATATATATATATATATATATATATATATATATATATATATATATATATATATATATATATATATATATATATATATATATATACGTATGTATGTATGTATGTTGGCTTTAATCCCAGAACAACTATACCCATTACCCAATAGGTTTGCAGTTCCCTCCTGAGTGTGCTTGTTTTCATGTTGCTTACCTGTTTGCTTTCAACAAATTTGAGTTAGAATTTTTGTCAATTGAATAGAATTTTTATGTCAATTGAAATGCCATTTGATGTGGACTAGCTGTGCCATGTTTTATTTTGAATATAATATACCAACTGCATTTCGGCACATAAAGAAAATAAGCTTGAGGGCCACATTAGCGGTTTTTTGACTTTTATTGGTCGTTATGTCCATGAGCGAACTCATGTAACATTGCAACATAAGCAAAAAGCAAATGTGCACCCTCCTACATAACCTTCAGCATGATCCCCCCAAGGTCTGGTCTAAAGATGACAGCCCCAATGACCGCTATTTGTCATTTTCATAAATTTCTAAAACTCCTCTGGATGCCTGGACAGGGTTTAAAATGTAGACATGTCCGGGCAAAAGAGAGCGTTTTGTCCCCGTAAATATAAAGCCAGCAGGGTTCTGAGGCTCTGAGGTCAGGTTTTGCTGTTACGCTAACACATTGTGTTCTTGTTTATGAAAGACATATAAATAAAAGTCACTTCCTTTTTAATGGACCAAACTGGATATTGTTTTGTGATAGCTTAAGTATATTCACATTAAACTTGGTGTAAAAAAAAAAAAAAACTTTCTGTAAAATTATGTAAATTCAACAACCTCTATGTTAAATGGTAGAAGTGGAAACGATTCTCTACCTCTTTACCCTGCTCACACGTAATAAGGGCATCCTCCAGTTGGTCTAGGTCTTGTCTCAGGCTGTTACATTCTTCCTCCATCCTGTTTTTGTGGCAAGCTAGCTGAGTGGATCGGAGCTCCCCTTCTTCCAGACGCTCTGACAGGCCAGAGAGTTGTCGCTCTAATTCACGTTGTTTCTTTTCCAGCCGGACACGGCGCTGTTTGGCTATGTGGGTAGTGTCTTGTTCCTAGAGGGTTAGTGCACACAGATGTGGATTGTGAAGTTTGTTACTTTTTTCATTTTTACCCCACATGTGCAATTTTGAGCAAACTATTGGACAATTTTAATCTATACGACAGTATGCTTGGGCACACAGATCGACTACGCCTAGGACTATTATTCAGTTGATTTCTGAGTGTTATTATGAATTTATTATGATTGGTTCAAGTGCTGTAGGAAACAGAATGAATTTGAATATGAACATAGAAATTGTGGGATGCACTAACTGTTTTTGCCTCAAGTATTAACAATACATCCACTGTGCTGTGCATCTAAGTAATAAGGAGAAAAAAAAAAGATTTTGTATCTTGTCTTTAAGGTTTTACAATACAATACAGAATCTATGATTTGTACTGTTTTTAGCCTTCCACTAGTTGTGTAATGAGCGACATTTAGAGTGGTAGAATGGTGGTAATAATAGTGGTATGCATTACATTTCAAATACAGTAATATTGTAATCTAACTAATTACTTTGAAATGACAATAATAAGTGATAAATAATGCATTACAGTTTTGAAGTTACTTGCCCAACCCTCCTTCTGGGCACATGAGAAGTAATATGCTTCCATACCTTTAGACAGTTCTCCTCATATAATAAAAAAATGAAAAGAAAACTAGAGTCTGTATGAATAATGTAAAAACGCTAAACAAAGTATACACACACTTCATTTTGTTTTCACATTTTTACACAACCAATGCACTTTCTTAGTTTTTGCCATTGAGAGCTTGCTTTTCCAAATCCTTACTTAATAGGGTAACATTGGACAAAGCAGCTCTGACCCATATCATCTCCCGTGCCTCCCAGTCTGTATTATTCCCAAAGTGCGTGTTTGACTTTCAGTCACAAGTCTACCAGTGAAATATAATCAAAGAGAACATGACAAAATATAGTCAAATAATAATAGAAATCAATAATAATTGAGGATAGGTGGCTACAGAAAATGGATAGATGGATAATTAATTATAATAATTTATAACTAAAGAAATGTTCAACAAAGCTAAGGTTTACTGAATTGTGAGAACTTATGTGACATTTACATGATCACCTATGTTTAAAGGTTACTCAAAACAATAATCAGGATGTTGCTCAGAAAAGACAGTTCAAATTCCACCAATGTAAAAAGGTTTTTTTAAATCTGAACAAATCAAAGTCCTGAAAAGAACTGCTTCTATGAGGGCTGATAATTACTCAAAATGGATAAGGTTCTTTGTCAGGCATTTGACTTATTAACATAAATAAATAACAGTTCAATGAAATTAAAGTTTGGTGAAAACCAAATTATAAATTGGCTCCGAGTCATGAAGAGAAACTTTGACAGAACAACAACAGAGCAAGATCAAATCCTATGATTCTTTTAACAGAATGCAACTAAAATCATGTACCAGTAATTGCTGGAATCTGTGTGTTTATAAATTTTGTGTCTTTCTCTCGAAAGCATCTTTGGAGCAGTGACAACTGGATGAATGATGATGCAGGTGAATTTACAAAATTGTTCCAATAAGAAGTCATTTGGATATGAAATTTGACCATCTTCAATAGATCAAAGCACTAAGGAAAAATATCTTACCACAATATGTGCCACAAAATGTGTGTTCCTCCCTTGCACCAAGTAGAAATCCTACTCTTTGTTAGTCTAATCTCTCCTTAATATAGCTCTGCTACAAAGATCAACACAGTGACGTGAGGAGCTGACCTGATAGACACGTTTAGCCTTTTACCGGCGTTCATGGTCAGCAGCAACCATCCATAACAGGAGTGAAAAGATTTCAGTCAACTCTGTACTAGATAATCGTCATTGCTTATGAACCAGTCATCATAGCCAAGGTATTTGGTATAAGAAAACAGTACCAGAATATGAGGTCATTTGCAAAATTACCAGAGCCTTTTTTTCCATGTGCAGTTTTTTTCCCATAAAAGTACTTATTCTGTGCCTTGTCGACTTTTCTACATGGCTGCTCCCCAACTTCTATAATTAGACAATGATATGAGGGCTAATAGGTGCCTACAAAACTGAATAGTGGAAGGCTCCATCACTCAATGGTATTGTTTGAAAGCGTGGCTTGCCAGAAACCATTCACACAAAATGATTGAAAATCTTTTAAACAGTAGTTTGTAAACGGCTGAATAAAAAAAACAAAAAAAACAGGAGGTTATGCATTCTAGTAATGGACATACCAGTTCTTTTAACCCCTGGGTTTCTTGATATTTTTCACTAGTCTGGCCTTATTATCATCCAACTTGGGCTGATTTTGAAAGGGTCATAACATCGTCAAATATAAATACATATTTAATTTCATGTAAATATACTCAAAATGTTCAGTGGCATCAGCCCTATATATATATATATATATATATATATATATATATATATATATATATATATATATATATATATATATATATATAAAAATGCATGATAAAACATTGAGTTTTCCATACGTCCAAAACTGAGAATATTTCCAATTTTGAATGGCAGTAAATTAACCCGACATGAGCTAAATTTGACACCTATAGGGTGCACCTCTCGACCTCCCGTTTAAAAAAAACATTTAGAAGGGACGGCCACGTGGCATATTGAAAGTTGTCAGGTTTTGACAATCAATGCCATATTTTAGCCTACTAGTACTGTATTTTTTTGCATGCTTTTCCTTTGATATAACACATCAGAAACATCTGCTGCCTGACCACATTGACAAGTTGTTAGGCGAAAACTGTCGGGGTTTTTTTTTTGCAAACATTTTTCACTTTGCAATGAGCCCAATCACTAATAATAATAAAATAGCCACAGGTAAGCTGTCTGTGAGGAGTACAATAGAGGAAGCAGGAAAAGTGAGCAACGTTAGCCTGCCCGGAGGCCAAAGGAAGAAAACTTGGAGGTAAAAAAAAAAAAAAAGCAAGAGGGCGAGGAGGAGGACAAGAAGGTGAAGGAAAAAAGGAGATTAAAAAATATATACTGTAAAATTACTGACGGCACCAGAGCAGGGGTGTGGTAGCCTTCGAGAATTTTGAGAACATGTGCACATGGTCACATGGATCTCTGTTTCGTAGAAGTCTATTTGGCTGGCATTCTCATCATTACTGACAGGCATTAAGACTGTGTGGGAGGAATGCCTTATCTTTAGATGAAGTGAACAACAGTGGAATCCGGCTTTGTCTCTTGTTCCTGCATCTGCTATTTGTGTAGGTCACAGACTTATCCAATGCAAAGTTGTATTTAGGGTTCATTATATTAATGCTCGGCTTCCAAAAATGTATTCTCTGCATTGAAGGTTTCCCCATCCCCTTCACATACTTGATGGCTTAGAGAGGTATTGTATAATGTGAAGTTTGAGAAGTTGTTGTTCAATGAACGGCACATTCCAAAAAACATAAGGGCAGGTGTATTGGACGCTCTAGATTTTCCTTGGATGTAATTGGATGCGTGGATGATTGTTCGTCCCTGTGAAAGAAGAGTAAAACCTAAAAAGCATCAAAAAAGTTCAACTTTTACAAAGGTTTGAAGATATTTGTTTTCGCAAGAACAGTATGATGTTTTGCAATTTTAGTCATTTGTTCCCTTATTAGTGTGAAGGGTTTGGCAACAATAGCCAACATATAGGAGAAAATGTGCTCAAGCAACCAGAAAAAAATGTACTCAGTTTTTGGTTTCACACTAAACAACTGTAACAGTATACAGTATACTCTACAACAGCGGTCCCTAACCTTTTTATCACCACGGACCGGTCAAAGCTTTAGATTTATAATGTGCACCGGGGGTGTGTGTCATATAACCACGGACCGGGGGGTGCTGCTGCTGGCTGCTCTAAAAACCACATAATCCTTCTCACTATGTATGTAATATAAACAGCAGCCAGAATCGGCACCAAAAAACAATAAAGCACAAACGTATGAACTGTTAAACTAAATAATTTTCAAAACATTTTTTCAGGTGCAGCCCACACGGCCCGGAAGCAGTTGATCCACGCACCGGTCCGCGGACCTGTGGTTGGGGACCACTACTCTACAGTATTTGCCTACAATACGTATAACTGAGAAAGCATGGCCAGACCCAGTCAGCAAAAATTAAGTTGGCAGCAGCTCTTCAAAATCCTACCTTAAACATTGAAGAGGAATGGTAGAACAATATTATATTGTATATACTGTAAATACATAGTGATGACCAGGAAATGCGGACATGCCACTGAACAGGGACTGTTGATGATTGTCAAAGTGTGTCCACAGAGATTTAGCGAGGGCGTGACATGGGTAATTTTGGGGTGATGGAATATTGCGCACCACCTTGGCATTAAAAACTGCCTTAAAGAAGAGCTCCTGCACATCTAAAAAAAATCAACAAAAGCACTTGAAGGTGTGTAAGAGTAAATTACCGGTACTTTCTGAGATAATTGATACTGTCAGGAGCAAATTATTTATTTTTATTTTTTCATAGATTTTGCCAAGTGTCCTTCGTGCTTTCTCTGTACTTTAGGTGAATGGGGGTCTGGGGGTCAGGTTTTTATGTTTACCATAAACAGAAGGGTCAAACTCTTTAACCATTAAGGATGAGAAAATGCTACTTCAGGAATGTGTCCCTAGAATTTTCTTAACAGTTTGGTCCTGTGACTCCAAATTCTAGTGCCGCTGACATTAGTAAGTTGTCGCACAGGCTCTTAGAACATGGTTGAGTAATAATAGGTTCATCAAATTAGAGTTAACAGTCATAAACCTTTACCTACACTTTGTAATCTGTTCTCCAATATGGTGCTAAAGCCATCCCAGTCCAGTTCATCACTTTCTGGTTCTCTTCCAAGATCAGCTTGGCTGCTCTTAGTATCAGCGTCAGCTAAGAAATGGTGGGATTGAGCATACCTTGAAGATATCCTCTTCAAGACAACCTTCATTTGAAAGGCATAAAATCCCGTGCTTCAGTCAAGAGGTCTAATTACCTCTCCAGTATTTCTGCTTTACAAGATGTCCAGCTACTTTTCTTGTTTTGCGTGGATTCTGGCAGAAAGATTGATTATTCAATAGCTGATGTTGATCCAGGAGATGGTACTCTTTTGCCGGTCTGTGCAAATATTTGTTGCTCGTGCTCATGCACTTTGTCAAATCTTCCGTCTTTGCTCAAACATTAGATCTTATTACAAAATCTTCTGATGTAATCCAAGCATGCCTTTTGTGCACATCCATCTTATTGCAAGTAACAAATAGCTCTTAGTCCATACTAGATTGAGATTTAGACTAAATGTAGTTTCATTCCTCAGCTCTTCCGTCTGTGATCAAACTGGTCATACGCGAACGGTGTCATATGAGGACAGATGAGCCTAAACAACTGAAACCATACAACACAAGATGGCAAAAACCGGAATGCTGTAAATCCGCCGTCGCCTCAGTCTTAAATTCAAACTGTCAAATATCTGATGTACTCACACCCACAAGGCCTCCCACAATGACACCGCATACCGCTTGGGAGAGCACTGAGAACCTATTGTGCTTTGCTCAGTGTGGAAACAACAAAACACTGACTAAATGTTAATGAAATATGCATTGTATTTTCAAACATGATGAATTTCAATTCTTTTCTATTTACGTTGTGGTGTGCAAAGAGGACAACAAAGCACAGATCTGTTTTTTTTTTTTTTGTCTCTGAGTAATTCTGAGTGAATGTCAGTATAATAGAACTCAACAGACAAGAAAGAAATCAATGACAAATTACAGTATATCCGGTATAAGATAAAATGTACTGTATACGGGTGTTCAATAAGTAATGCCCCTGATACATTTCCAGTTGTCTGATTGAGCTGCAAGTTTGCATGTGCAATGATTTATATCTGTGTAAGTTATGTGGCAAATTACAGCTCTGAACTTGCTGTAGTTTCAGATTTATAGGTGTTTGTCAGATGTGAAATGGAGCCTGTTGAGTGTGGCGCGGTGATTCATTTTTTGTATTTCAAAGAATATGGCGTTATATTTGTGCCACAATTACGCACGCGCGGAAAAAAAAATTGAGCGGAGAAAATCAAACTGAGCGAGCGAAAACAGATTTTGAGAGCAAGAAAAAAAATATTGAGCGCGTAATGATAAGAGTTTGAGCGCGCGCCGATGGAGTTTGAACACAGAAAAAGAAATTGCTCGCTCAAAATTCCTCTTTGCTCGCTCGGGATAGCCCTCTCTCGCTCAACATCTCGCTCTCGCTCGCGATACTCCTCTCTCCCTCGCTCAACATCGCGTTAGCTCAACATCGAGCTCTCGCTCGCTCGAGTCGTCCTCTGCGCTCGCTCAGTTCTGTTCACGCGTTACGTTTGTGCCACAAAACCAGCCAATCAGAGCTTGTAAAAGCACTTTGATTGACACAGCTTAGTATCCAATGAGATTGCTTGTACGCTATCCGTTGACGCACTCTCGTTTGCCCTGTGTTCACCCGAAAAGGGCAAACGAGTGTGCGTCAACACGGACTTGGGCTGGAGAATTACTTTTAATATTATTATTATTACTGTATTGTATCATTTGACAGAAATACCTTGTTAGTTTTTGTACTTTAATAATATAAGCCCACCCCTCCCGCCTACGTCGATGTGACGCACTCTCGTTTGCTCGTTCCGGGTGAACACAACAAGCAATCTCATTGGATACAAAGCTGTCAATCAATGTGCTTTTACAAGCTCTGATTGGCTGGTTTTGTGGCACAAACGTAACGCGTGAACAGAACTGAGCGAGCGCAGAGGACGACTCGAGCGAGCGAGAGCTCGATGTTGAGCAAACGCGATGTTGAGCGAGGGAGGGAGGAGTATCGCGAGCGAGAGCGAGATGTTGAGCGGGAGAATGCTATTGCGAGCGAGCAAAAAGGAATTTTGAGCGAGCAATTTCTTTTTCTTTGTTCAAACTCCATCGGCGCGCGCTCAAACTCTTATCATTACGCGCTCAATAGTTTTTTTCTTGCTCTCAAAATCTGTTTTCGCTCGCTCAGTTTGATTTTCTCCGCTCAATTTTTTTTTCCGCGCGTGCGTAATTGTGGCACAAATATAACGCCATAAAAGAACGCATTAGTTTAATGGTGCGCGTGCACCGAACGCGAACGAGGCGAATGTAACCCAGCTACTTTCATCGATGCCTTGCTATTATCTAGCCTGAACTGATTTCGTTTTACACGGCTGCGCCGTCGAGTTGACCTATCGCGAGATCGACCGTGAGACGTCGTGCGCACGTCTTTTTAAACATGGCCGCGCCCGGCATTCCCTCGTGAGTTGGGTGCGGGACGATTCCCTCGTGAGTTGGGTGCGGGACGGACCATAGCAGACACAGGTACGAACCTAGCCGATTTGAGTCCGTGATGATCGGTTTCGACCACGACGGTAACTGTTGTGCTGCCACCATTGCAGATGTTCCGCCCTTCTCACGAGAAATTGTGCACGCCATGATGTGTTGTAAATGAGGGACTGGTGAGTCAGCATGCTGCTTATCACTATCATGCTAATGCCATTGTGCTATAGTGTCTGTCCTATGTATCCGATGCTTGAATGTATAACGGAGTACTCTTGTGCAGTGACAATCTGCTATCGAAAACCCTAGGATTTTATTTAACGACAATCATGATCATGATGATATGATTTATCAAGTGATATTGTAAAATGCTATTTTACATGGTGAATTATGTGTAATGGTAGATTATCATATTACGAATCGCTGGTCCTGTTTTATACAGGCCAGGTTCCTGTTGATGGCGAGCTAAACCCACGAGCGAACTGACCAGAGTGCGTTCACCTGCCGTGTGACTCACTGACTGAGTGAGCCAACCAACTACCGCCTGTGCACATTGTATATATTGTATATATTCCGTTGTATTATTTTGTTGTCTTCACTGCACATAACAACAACACCTTTCTGACTATATGCATTCAGTTTCATCATTGAGCACCTCACTTTCCTCCTAGCCGAGCCAAGATCTTCTGCACTAGCCTAAGTTATAATTCAATACCAACATCAGAATTCATATTACAGCATAACAAGTGCTACACAAACAAGCGGAGCGTTTTGTATTGTAGTCAATGGAGTTCGCGTGACTGGGCGCGAATGCACGTCGGGCGACGCGATGGACGCGAATGGAGCAACGCAAATGGCCGCGCGCGTTCACGAGAAGCGCCTTTCGAGTGAAGTTATTTTTTATTTACTTTTTACGCGTTCGAGTCGCCACAACCAATCAACTTCGGGAACATTCAACGGCTCACGCAGGGGGCAGGAATGAATCATGGCGGCCGCTTTGCGGTCACCGGGAGCGATCCAACACGGCCAGCTGAGCTTTCAATACGAAACAGAGCCAAGCAAGAGCCCTCACCTGGCTATTAGAAAGGCGGAAGCGAGAACTTGGGACAATTGGTATGTGCAGCGTTTGCTTCACTTAACAACTGTTGAACCGTAGTTACTGTGCTAAGTCAACAATAGCGCGGCATTGTCAGCACAATATTTATCACGGTGTCGGCCACTCGATTGCGACATTGAAACTTTTATTTTTTGGCAAGTGAGTATTGCCGCAAAGAATAAAGGTGCTGTCGGTGAAAATATTGGCTCTGTCACATCCCAGAAAAGTGAAAGTTCTCAGCAATGCTCTTTTTTCCGGATCTACCGTGAAGTGCACAGCAAGCTCGCCCCTCTCCCCTCTCGATTAAAATGGCCGGAAATCTGTGGAAAAAGCTCCCAGACCTGGTCGCCCACCTTTAACCACTGATGAGGCATCAGTCAGTCAAGTTGAGGCTGCCATTTTGAAAGATCGACGCAAAACTATTTGCCAAATAGCCCAAAAGGTCAAGATTAGTACAGGGTCTGTGGAAACTATCACGTATGACCATTTTCAAACATCAGGTGTCTGCCAGATGGATTCCCTTGTTGGTGACATTTTTCCAAAGGTGAGAATGCATCGAGTGTTTGAGGATGAATTTGGAGATGTGTCAAGAAGATGAGTCAAAGTTTTTCAAAAGACTGATTAGACAGGATGAAACTTTGGTCTATGACTATGATCCAGAGACCCAAGTCCAGTCAATGCATTTGAAGCACTTGGACTCACAACCTCCAAAGAAGGAAATGATGCAGCCCTCTGCTAGCAAGGTCATGCTCAGTCTTATGGGACCAGGGTGGAGTAGTGATGACAGATTTCGTGGCTAAGGGTGCCACAAATACAGGAGCCTATTATGTTTCACTTTTGAGGAAATTAAGAGGAGCAATCAAAATCAAGAGGCGAGGCAAGATCAGCAAAAGCATCCTCCTCCTGCAAGACAATGCTCCAGTCCACAACACACGTCGCCAGATCAGAAGCACAGGTGTGTGACTATGAAATTCTCCTATGGAAATTCGCCCCTATAGACTCTCCTGACCTGACCTTTCACCCTCTGACGTTCACCTCTTTCCAGCCATGAAGTTGTATTTCAAAGCAAAACGTTTCCCAGATGATACAACCTTGATTTCTGAGGTTACATTGTAGTTGAATGACCAACCTGGGGTTCTACGGTCTTTGCTGAGCTGCATCAAACCATGCGAGAAATGCCTAACTCGGGGTGATTCCTATGTAGAGAAAAACTAATATACAGTATGTGCCAAGTTTCGTTGATCTACTTCGATGGAAAGTGGGTCAGGGGCATTTGTTATTGAACGCCCTTTGTATGCTGTGAAAAATCTCAATGTTGCTGATAATTTGGACGAACGTGACCTCAACATGGTCCTGTGTTTTCCTTTGTGACACTACAAGGAGAAAACACACTGTAAACAACCCTCACTTCCCCAGAACGGGTTATTATATTTGGCACCACTGACCACTGAACAATCACTCATCGCACACGTCATTGAACTGCGATGCATACTTGGACGGAGTGTTGGGGGGGGGGCTGAAAAAGCATGGTGACACACTTAAACACACAGCAGTGTGAGACTTCTTGTCTCAGCAAACGATAAGGTATCATCCCGTAATGATATTTTGGTATGACTACGTCAGAAAGGATTCGAAAGGGGAAAAAAAAATCGCCAGAGAAGCCACACTAACTGTTATGCTCGCCAATTGTAACGCTCAAAGACTGGAATTAAGCATTTGGTTGAGTACAATTTTCACAGTCGTCTCACTAGAACCACATTTAAGTTGAACATATCCAGCTTTGAACAGCACAGTTGCAGGAAGTTTAATCATTGTATGGAAAGAAAAATACACAAAATAATGCTTCGAGCACGCGGGTAAACAGTAAATGATTGCTATGACGTCCTGTACAATGGAAGGCCTGGTCTAGAAGATTAAAAGAAAAGTATTTTAATATTGATAAGTGAGTTTAAAAAAAAGCATGACTTTAGCATATTGATACAGATATGATTTATTTTCACAATACAGTCCTGCATTTTGATTTTGAGTTGAGCTGTGAAACAAAATTTCTCAAAATTAAGTTACAGTACATATTTTAAATTCTTTTTTCAAAAATGTAATATTTTGTCAGAAACATTTTTATGGCTTGTATTTTGTTATATAGATTCGTGGAAAAATATGTAGATAACATTGCTTACAATTATGTTTTATATTTTTATGTAGCAACACTATTGGATACATTTGATGCTTATCTTTCATTACAAAATAAAGTGAGGAAAGGTAAGCAGTAATCATGTGCAGCTGTTTTTTTTTTTTAAGAAAAACTGAAAATATATTGTGATGTTGTGATACAAAATCACATATCAGGATAACAGATTTTCTTGTCCAAGTGGCTCCTTAAGAACGACAACCATGGGCCTGTATGCCAGTGGGCACCAGCTCGCAGCAACACATTGGGGGGACTCTTTAGTTCATTTTTGGACTAATGATGTTAGTGGGATGAAGTGAACTTGTTCTTTTTAAAAATTGTTGGCTGAACTTTGAACTACAGTATTCCTAAGTGTGAACAAGTGGAGTTTTTTTCCCCCCTCGTTATCAACCCCCATATTGGGGGGTCGATTTATACCCACATAACTCAACCAGACAATTTTTTTTCCTCATCTGTGTTGAATAATATTAATTTGAATACAAAACAAGTAATATTGTGATATTTACAAGGCTTAAAATGTATTTTATATACCTCGAATTTCATATAGTGTGCATCTTTTTTTGAGCGTTTGCACTTTCAAATGCCCTTTCAGCGGTGCCTTATCGAGGCGGCGTGGATCATTTTTAGGGCAGACTTTAACACAGGAAAAAGAAAAGACTTGTCTCCTTCAGCTCGTATATTATACAAGCGGGCATGGATGTCGGCAGGAGGGGGGGAGAAAGTGTTCTGATCTCACAGCAGTCGTCACTTGGGTAAAGAATGCCCCAAGTAAAATGATCAGCAAATAATCTCTGAAGACTTCCATTTCAATCAAATTGGATAGATTTAAATAGGAGGAGCTATTTGGCATGTCAGAGAGTGATGATGGCTTTGAGGCCTTTTAGATGAATTCACATTCACCTGTGTGAAAAAATAAAACATGGAATCTTAAAATCATGTTATTGTTGCAGCATGTGTTTGGGTCCCCTTTGTCTCCAGAGGATAAGACTGGAATAACAGCTCAACAGCTGAAATCAATTAGTGATCACCAAGGCCCTCACCTGAAGCAATCAGCACCCTTTATAGTCTGCAGTTCCACAACTCAGGAGTCAGTACCACAAACAGTGCTCAAAGAGCATTTGCCTACTGCATTACTGTACTCAAATGTTTGCTAAAACCAGGGTGGCTGACGGTGAGAGGACTTAACTGTTTGTTCTTCATGGAACACATGGATCACGTAGCCCACATTGGACTGAAGCAGACTTATGTCATCGATCGGAAACTCTGCCACAGCTGGAGTCCAGTCCATGGCGTCCACATCACTATAAGCTCCGCATCTCAAAACACATGCGGGGGACACAGAAATTGCTTGGCTACCTGCAAATGCCAGCCTTTTAGCCAAGTGTCTTAGTGTCCTCCAGCAAGCTGTACACGAAGCAAGCTACCAAAAAAACAAAAGCAGAAAAAACAAAGACTCACACCCATTATAGTTGTCAGTCCTTTTCACTGTGTGCTTTTAACAGGCTTCCTGTCACAACGCACTTACTGGAAGTGGGATAGTGCTCATTCTGCCAGCAACTAGTAGCATTTTTGTTGATTACACATCTCAATT